>NC_048220.1:66767794-66946423 GCF_002007445.2 Ailuropoda melanoleuca | reverse complement strand
GATCACTTTAAAGTGATGTGTAGGTGGCAACTTTCTTAAGGGAACCATGCTGAGAGGCAGACTCTGAAGCTAGGCTTGTCTGCTTCCAAAGCTGTGGTCCCTGACAACTACTCCTGCACCTGTCAACGGGAGAGCCGTTGTTCAGAGTGGTATTAGCAGGTGTACATAAAAAATCTAGGATTGCCAGTTATTTGCTATGTAAGTTTCTTTTTATGTACTCATGTATTAGTACTTATGTACTAATCTATAGTGTGTATCTCCAAGGGAGAGATCTGGTAAGTGGATTCCTCAAGCTTGCTGGATGTGAGACCCATGTTTCCCAGGGGATGGACAGTTATTGGAAAGTGGAGCATAGTTGAAGGTGTTGAACTATGCCGTACTACTGTACATATAGCATTAAAAATGTATGTATAGAAAAACAGAATTGAGAGGATCTATGCTGGGGAGCTCATTGCTTTTATCTTTGTGTGGTAGGATTGAAAGCAATTTCAATTTTTTAATGCATCATTTTCCGTATTTTCCAAAATTCATATAATGAAAACAATTTAATTTTATAGATCTTTCTGGGCTTGCAATGGGGTTACATCCTGATAAACTCATCAAAAGTTAAAACTATTGTGAAGTCAAAAATGCATTTAGTGCACCTAACTTACCAAACATAGCTCATTAGCCTCACCTACCTTAAACGTACTCCAAACACTCACATTAGCCTGCAGTTGGGCAAAATCATCTAACACAAAACTTTTTAAATAATTAAGTGCTTGCATAGCTCATGTAATATCTTGATTACTATACCAAAAGTGAATAACCGTGGCTGTATGGGTACAGAGTGGTTGTAATTTGGGTTGTTTACCCTTGCGATCACATGTCTGCGGGAGCTACAGCTCACTACCATCACCCAGCATCATGAGAGTATCAGACATCATATCATAGCCTGGGAAAATATCAAAATCTCAAAATTTGAGGTGCGGTTTCTACTGGACACCTATCATTTCACACCATCATAAAGCTGAAAAAATCATAAGTAGAACCATCGTAAATCAGGACTCCTTGTATTAAGATAAAAGTTTTTTTAAAGCAGAAAGAAGCCCCATTTTTTATTGCTCTTTTGTTCACATGGCTTACCCTCTAACCTCTAGACAGATGATTTCTAGCTTTGCATCTCCAACTCTGAGCACTACCTTTACCCCCACGTTGTATGTCCAGCTGCTCGTATTTTTGAATGATCCACTGTTATTACTGGAAATCCACTCTGATGTCCTCAACTGATCCTTCCTTCCACTCTTCCCTTGGCGTCCATGCATAGTGTCTTTTGTATTAGGCGGGTCATCATTCTTAAACGTTTCCAGGGTAGAATCTTGATTATAGTTTCCATGCTGAGCTCTGCTTTGCCTCTTCCTAGTGTATTATCATGTTCAGTTGATTCTTTCTTGATAGTTCTCATAGACCCATCCTTTCTCTCCAACCCATTACAACAACCTTAGTCCACTTTGCTAATATTTAACATGTTTCAGATACCGTTTTCATTAGATCACTCTTCTGCTCAAGAATCTGCCATAGCTTCTGTGTGGCCCGCACTGGCTGGCTTATTACCTGGAGTACCCAACAGCCTTCTCTACTCCAGCTGTTAGTCTCCTCTCTTGTCTCTTAAGACATAGTTACTCCATACTTTTCACTGTTTTTATTTTTTATTCTCAGCTTCAGACCTTTATTTATGAAGTTTTCTCACCTGGAATACCTTTGGTTCTCTTCTTTGCTTTTCTAAATTCTCTGTGCAAGCCACAGGGTGAGCTCCGCTACACTGAGGGCAGTACTTTCTGATAATTATTCTTTAACAGGTCCATAGAATATGCTTAGAGAGACATGATCCATGTGACTTAAGATCTAACCCTTTCAGAACAGTGGTAGAGTCAGAGGAACCCAGGGTTGCAATAAAAAGTAATTTCAGAATAACTCAAGGTATTGCCTTGCATTTGTGAAACAGTGCAATGTGAATTCCTGACCACCGTCATGTGACCTTAATAACTCCACCGCTCCATCCATTTTCCTCACATATATCTGCTGTTTCTGTATGTTTGTCACCCCCAAATTATCTTTCAAAACTTCATTCTTCCCCTTAGCAACTAAAATGAACTGTTTGGAGAAACACATGGGTTGGATAATGACAAGCTAAAAATATATAAAGCTTTTCTTTTTTTTGGAAAAGGTGAGGTTGAGAGGAGAGCTGACTGAAATATTTAATATTACGAAGGATCTTAATACTTTATTCACCCTCTTGCTTATTTATTTGCACCTGTGCATTGTTTTAGAAAGTATTTAATATGGCCTTTAACAAGTATTAAATATATTAAGATAATGTATTAAAGTAGATGAGATGGAAGAAAAACAAGTAAGAGGACATGAAATTAAGACTTAAGAGTTACAAATGTATTAATAGTTGTATGACTCATAAATTTGTCTGTAGGATTACTGGCAAAAGACTATGAAGTATATAAATTGGTAAAAATAGAATTTTTCATGTTCTCCTAGAATCCCTGGAATAGAGTTTAGAAGAGTTTGCTTTAGGGAAAATAAATGTAGTTTCAAAGCAGTAAGTAAAATGTACTGTGTTCATTATCCCTAGCACTGGTATAGGCTAACAATGTGAGTTGATTTAGAAAGGTAATCAGTTTCATACTAGATTAAACTAAGGCATGTGGAGGATATATTAATCTCAAGGTTAATACTATGACACCGTACTGTGCTTTCATATAAATGTTCAAGGAAGAATACTATCTTAGTCAATTAGTCCGTTGCATTATAATGCTTTTTTATTATTTTGCAAACTTTCATCTTCTTGTGGTTCTTTAAGTATTTCCTAATATTTTTCCGGTCTTCCCAAGCTAAGTAGGTCATAACTGCACACTGAAACCAAGTAGCATAATCAGTGTGAGTAAACAGCCCATTCATTTTACACTGCTCATTTCCTTTTATGATGACAACATGATGTTTTGATTCGTGGCCAGTCCGTTCTGAGCTGTAGATATTTCTTTCTACTCTGCTTTTGTTTCTAGTTTTACTCAATGTAATCCTGTTTTAGATTTATATACATTTTCCCTCCCTAAATATATTAAGCTACCTTTGGCTACATTATATTATGTATACCATGTGGGTCTTTCCTTTTATCCAGTTCACCAAGAGGTGTCCATTCATTCTCTCTATAAATGCATTTAAATATTTTTCTCTAAGTAAGGCACTGTGCTAGGTGTTAATGGTGAGGAAAGAGGTAGGCAATGAAGTTGGAGACAAAGACCCTTTCCTCAAACAGTTACATATTAGTAAGTAATACAATCTTAGTGACCTACCTGACAACAGCATACAATACCATTGTCCACTTCCTCCATCTTGAGACACACTCCCGATTCCCTCCTGACATATTCTCCCAATCTTCTTCCTTTTCTGTTGCTGTTTCTCTGTCTCCTTTTGCCGGTTCATCTCCTTAGACCTGGCCATTAAATATTGAACGTCTTTAGCGTTCTATCACAGAACTTTTACAGGTGAAGTGAAACATTCCTATGGCTTTATGTAATCCCTATATGTCCCCAAATTAGAATCTCTAATTTTTACCTCTCCTGGGACTACAGACCCATATATCTGTGGGTGCCAATCATACATGAATGCCTTCCTGAGGTTTATTCCTGGAGATCATAAAGACACCTCAAACTCAACATGACCAAAAGTGGACTTAGGATATTCCCCTCCAAATGGATCCCCTTCTGTTATTCCGTAGTTTGGTTAATGGTACCTCCATGCAGTTGTACAAGCCAGAGACATAGGAGGCAACCTGAATACCTCCCTCTTTCTCTCCTACCATATCCAAACCGTTGCTAAGTCTCATTAATTTTAACCCCGACAATTTGCTATCCATTGCACCACCTTTGCCTTAGTCCAAGTAATTATCTTTCTCCTCAGTGCTGTAATGACCTCTTAGTTTTCTTCCCATATATATGTTGATTCCCGTTTCCAGTGTGTTCTGAACTGCAGCCAGAGATTTCTCAAACCCAAATCTATTTTCAAAACTACATTTTATCATTTCACATTTATGGCTTAGAAACCTTCTGTGAATTCTCCATTGTCCCTAAATATAAACAAAAGCGTTCAGCATCCTGTAAGACGTACAGAGGTGTGGCTTACCCACCTCTGCAACCTCTTGTGATATCACACTGTCCGTGATTCTGCTCTGCATACACATTAGCTTTTTATAGTTCCTTGCCGTGCCATGCTCCTTTCTGCCACAGGATTTTTGCACATGCTTTTCCCTTTCTCTGAAATGTTTTCATTCTCTTTCACCTAGTTAATGCCAACTTCTCTTCATATCTCAGCTCCAGTGGACTTTTGTAGAGAAGCCTTTCATCAACCACGAAAACGGGTTCACTTCTTACTGCATCTTCTAAAAGCATCTTTTGCTTTTCCTTCAGTGAGTTTTTATGGTTGTTTAATTTTTATTTGTATGATCGTTTAAACCGTATATGTATTCTCCACTCAATTCCGTAATAACAGTGACTGTTTTTACTTACTGCTGTGTATTCAGGGCCTAGCACGTAGAAGTCAGCCAAAAAATAGTAGTTGAATGAATGAGTGGATGAAGGAACACATGAATTATTGTAGTATTGTTTCAGATATTGCCATATTAAATAGTACATTTAGCTCTTTTCAGACATTTGATCTGAATGATAAAGCCTAGGCAGAGAAAGCGTGGTCTTGTTGAGGAGGTGGTTTCTAGTATCCTTAGGATAAGACTTCTGGGGAGGAGGATGAAAAAGAGTTTTGGTCTCTCAGCTGCTGCTGACAGGCTGTTCCACAGGCCTGAGGAGAAGAGCTTAGGGATCTTGTACTCTGATGAGGTGCCAAGCTTCGACACAGAGCCAACAGTCGGGGAGAAGAAATGAGAACCTTTTAACACCAAAACTCTTAAGTAGTTGTTCCAGAGTGTGGATGGACAAGCAGCTGCATCACTGACAAGATTTTTAGAGGGGCCTGGGTGGCTTAGTTGGATAAGCGTCCGACTCTTGGTTTCGGCTCAAGTCATGATCTCAGGGTGGTGAGATGGAGCCCCAACGAATGGCTCTATGCTTAGCGTGGAGTCTGCTTGAGATTCTGTCCCTCTTCCTGCCCCACTGCCCTTCCTCCTGCTCGCTCACTTGCTCTCTATCTCTCCCTCTAAAATAGATAAATAAAATCTTAAAAAAAAAAAAAGATTTTTAGAAAGTCACATGTCTGTTATTAAAACAAGTTAAAATGTTAGATGAGCTAGGTACTTGATACAACAAGATATTTATTCATATTTTCCCTTTTCTATTATGGTTTAATGGTATTATATAAAAAAGAATATAGTATTGGAGCCAGCAATGAGATAACAGAAAATTATGGGTTTCCACATTAGACGGACATGATTTGTAGGCTTGGGTAGTTTTGCGACCTTGGAAAGTTAGTTAACCTACATGAGCTTCAGTTTCCCTCTATATGAAATAGTTTATATTTTTGTGGAAAAGTTAAAACATATATACAGTCTCATCGATCTACTTGTACACAGCTTGCAATACCATTCTTTTCTTCTTCCATCTTGAAACATCTTCCTTCCTTAACTGTTGAGATGCTCTCCTACCAGAGTCGAGAGGATTGATTAAATGAGCTGAAGTGCCTCATCACATAAGTATTCACTAAACAGTCATTCAGTACTGCTGTGTTAGTAAAGAGCTATATGTTTCAGAACGTGGCAGATTTTGTCCGTTACCCACACATATTTAAATGACTCCCCATAAGTGTGCTAAAGTGCATAGAATATTGAACCACTTTCTCATTGAGTCTCACTTATCTGAAACATGATGCCAGAGGAGACCTTTCTTGAACTCTCTGTAACAGGTATTATTCTGGTAGACGGGGACCAATCATATCTAGTGGCTCCAGAGAGCTAACTTCTGTTCCTCAAAGGGGATGGCTGAGTGATCCCTGAGTCCAGTGTCTCAGTGGCTCAGGTGTTAGATTACCACTTCAGGGGGAGTTCAAAAGTGATGGTTGATATGTAATACTATTTTAAAAGTTGAAATTAGATTTTATATGTTTCTAGAAATAGGATATGCTAATCTGTGTAACATTAAAGTGTAGAGCTAGGGCTATGAGTTTGGGTACTAATATATTGGGGTGATTTGGGGGAAATGGGGTCATCCCATGTAAAAAGTTTAATTTTGCTAAAATGAAGAAGTAACACTGCTCCTCATAGTTTGAACACCTACTCTCTAAGCTGTACACCAGAAAGTGTAGATACAACCAACTCTAAAAAGAAGAGATGCTTTAAGAGTATCAATCTACTTTGGTGGACAGAGTTATTCAAAATAAGGCAAATCCTGTATGCAAGTCTATAGGTGAACCTTGTCTGATTTCTGTTTGTTGGATCACCTTTAATTATAAAAATCATAGAGAGTTATCCAGATAAAATGTGTGCAAACATTTTCAGGGCTATAACTACATATAATCTGCACACTTTTGGTTAATGTGATTCAGAAAAAATATTTGGGATTGCTTCCCCCCCCAAAAAAAAGTATTAAAGTTATTTTCCTAGAGAAACATGACAAAATTGCTTTAAATATTTGTATTTACTTATTTACTAGGAAGATCATGAAGGATCAGTTTTGAAAAGCCCTGAGTAGTACAGCAAAGCAGGGCTTCTCCTCTGCTTTTGTTTTCTCTCTTTAAGGCTTTTAGTCCCAGTTTCTCTTTAGACGTGCCCTTGCCTTTGTTCTCTGAATCATGTAACTTACAGTCTCTGGTATAAATTTGGCCCCGTAATCCATGACAGGAACCATCTGGTTGAAATCAGTCCCTAGATCCCTTGAATAACATGGCTCCAATTTGAGAATCAGCCTTGAGACCACAAACTTGATTTTGGGTCAAAAAGATGGTATCCTCAATTAGGAGGTTGAATAGAGCCAAACATACTCAGTGCTGGAAAATACTACTTGCCTACCAAGTATCAACCAGGTTGAATGGAAAGCAACATGGAGTAGAGGAATAAACATGGGTTTTAAAGTCAGAAAGACCTGAATTCCAAGTCCAGTAGCCATATTTATTAGCTAAATGACCGTTGACTAGTTTCTCAGTATTCCTGAAACAAAGATTAAGTGAGAAGAAAATAAAGTGTCTCTATGCATGTCTTATTTTAGATCTTCCCAAGAAGCAGACCCTGAGACAAAGATTTAAGTGAAAGTAGTTTATTTTCTAAGTGAAGGGAACACTGGAAGGGGAGTGGGTAAGTGAGACAAAGAAAGACAGCAAATAAAGATTCATGTAATGAAGCCAACTACTGAGGGAATAACCAGAACTTAAACCTTCTGGGGAAATTCTTGGAGCCCATGTGGAAGGCATATATATGAGAGTTATCCCACCAAGGGAGCAAGGATGCTGAGGTATTTACACGGCAACTTCCATCAGTCATTGGTTAAAGGCTGCTTTGGGGCTGTGAATTCACTAGCACTTCTGACTTGTCTTGCCAGGAGGCAGAGAAATGCAGGACATGTTGAATGAGTGGTTGGTAAGGGCAAGAAGATGTGGGGACATTGACAGCATCTGCTTTGGTGTACCCTTACACTACTGAAATCCACTCATTACCCATATTAAGTTCTCTGAGTCTTATCATTGCTTCTTCAAGGTGATGCCTGGTCTACATCTTTTAAAAAAAATTATTATTGCAATAGAGTTCGTGGGACAAGCTAGAGTATCCCCTACTGCAATTTTTCCCGAGTCTGCAAGTGATAATCATCATTGCATCCCTCTACCGCTTCTTCCAACTTCCCCTCACCCTCGGCCATCACATCTGCTGATTTACATTCCTTGGCCAGTGGAGTCACTAAAGACGTTCGTCCTTGAGGAGTTGAACCCCTGACTATCATTCCCTTATCAGAACATCATTACTTCTATTGCCTGTTTATGGTTATTACCATTCATGAGGGCATCAAGACATGCCCTGGTAAATCCCTTGAGTCACAGGCATACTCTTCCCTGCTCCCCTTATGCAGTAGCAACTCCAATTCCTCAATGGAAATTAGGGTTCATTACTCTTGCCAGTTTAGTAACTCCTTTCATTGTCTGCTAGACTGCTGGCACTGGAAGCCACAAATGCCCAGATGGCAGGTATAATGTCGAAGTTGAGTGGAATTCTTGATGGTACCCTGGTAGAGGTGTGCATACTCTAACTTACCCCACCATGGAAACCAAGACCTCCACTCCTACATGGCCTATGGGGAGTTATGGGAACAGAAAACATAGATTCCCCAAGTGGATCATCAGGAGTGCTGGTGAGAGGGGCCTTATGGTACTTTTACTTTCGACACCCAGACTATGTAGTTTATCTGTTAGGGACATAGTACTTTATATTGGCTATCGGTTCAAAGTAAATATCAAATCCTGAAGAACAGTTCCTAAACACTGTTGGGTATTGTCCCCAAGCTGTGCATTTTAGAGTCCATTCCGGTGTTCTTCTGGTCTGACAGCATCTGCATGAAACACGTATGGTGGGATCAGTAAATCCCATGGTCGTGCAGCCTGAACCTACCACAGAGCCTTCTCTTGCCCTGCGCCTCATGCACAACCATGACTGGAAGTCAGGCTGGTGTATGCTGATAGAGCTAAGTTTTGTTTTGTTTTAACTTTCTACTGCAGTATGATTTCATACTAAAAAATTGCAGTAATTACACGTGAACTACCTGATAAGTTTCCATAAAGTAAACACACCCAAATACAGCTCAGATTTTTCATGCTGATTCTATAAAAATAATTTGTTAGTTTCATAACCAGTAATGATTGAACTCTATTATTATATCACTCCTTACTCCCAGGACTTGAAAAATTCTTTAAGCTAATTCATGCCCCAGAAATGTAGCACTTATTAGAGTATAAGCCTAATAAAACCCAGCCATAAATTCATTCTGCCTCCCAATACAAGCCTTATGAGTTCCAGTGGATTTATAAATTTTTGTTCTCTTTTTTGTATTATAGTGGAATTCAACATGTACATATTTGAAACATATATATAAAATATATATATGTATAAAATTTCCCTTTCTGTCATTTTTTGTGAGGCTAATCTCACTTTCACAGCTCCACCAGCTCAAAGGATGAGGGAACATATGCTTCTCCATATGCCTAACACAGGCTCCTCAATGCATTTATTACCCGGAGCTTAGTGATTGAGGAATGTTTGTAATATTTTATTTTTCCTCATAGTGAGTCATTCTACTGTACATTTCAAAATATGTGATAAGTTGAAAGATCCAAGAATTGAGGTACATTTCAACAAACAGCTTCCCATCTGGTAAATGAGAGGTTTTATTTATAACCAGGTATTCAGATGCAGTGGTATGAAATGACCTTCAGATTATTTTGTTTTATTACACGTCTAAAGGGCTGAGCAAATACACTCACCCCCTCCAATCCACTCTCCACACTGCAGCCAAATCAGGAACTCATCTACCTTAAACTCTTCAACTGGTCCCAAATCCCCACTCTGGCTAACGAGGCCCTCCATGATCTGGCTCCTGTCTCCTTCTTCAAATTGTCTCTCAACAACCCGTCCCATCTTTTCTACACTCCACCAAACTGGATCTTTCAGTTTATTAAATGTATCCCTAAATCAGCACTCAACTCAAGAAAAATATATAGGTAGGTAATGTTTAAAAGTTAAGTTGCTTTTAATATATAACTTACTACCAACTAGCTGCTTTTCATCCATTGAACCCCAAGCAAGTTTCTAGAAGTCAACACTTGGGGTTTAGGATGGGATTAGGGGCAGCCGTTGTGAGGATCTGCCTCAGTGTTTCAGTCCAAAGGGCTCACCTAGTGGAGTTTTTCTTTGGTACTATGTTTGGAACTTCTCCAAGAGCCAGACCAATCTGGGAGTACCCAAAGTAACTCAGAACTCCTCAATTGATGGACTTGATTCCTCTGGCGTGAGAGTTAAATTTAACTCATTCCTTCTCTCTTCACCACCCACCCAGGGCAGGAGTTTGCCTAGATCACACTGACCCACCAATTACCCAGGAGTTTCTCTGTTTTCAGTTGTTATCAGAGAGTCTCACTTGGGAAGTTTGAGATGGTCCAAAGTTCGTGTGAGGCTGAAGGATTTCGAGCATCATAATGCTGTGAGATATACCACATGCCAAGCCAAGCCAAACCAAGGGGAGGTGCTTTGAAATTTCATTTTATATCTTCAGATCCTCTCACTTTTGCTTAAATCAGCCTTTTGACAAAGTATCCTCTTTTTTTAAGAGTTTGCCTACCCATCTGTGAGCATATGAGTCAATCAGCTAACTTTTACAGAACCCTTAAATGTGCATAGTTTACCAGTAGGAGCTTTGGAGTATAAAACAAGTGTCCTGACAAGGCCTGACTCTGAGTAGACAGATGAAGCTTTAATAGATGAAATAATAAAGTGTTAAAATGTGTGTAATTGCCGTAAGTGCTTTAATTCAGAGTGAGAGAGACTCCTATGCAGAGAAATTTTTGGTGAAGACTACACAGAGAAAGTGATATTTTTGCAGCCAATTGAAGGATGGGGAGGATTAAGATACGTAAAGGGTTGTGGGGAGTTCATTGCATGGGCGGCAGCCAAGGCAGACCTATCTGGGCACAGAGGCACTGAGGGAGGAGAAATGATCCCAACCAGGTCTGTCACTACTGCCTATGCTCCAGAAAACATTGCCCACCACAGTGGTTGTCACACCTGAATGGGCATTAGATTCTCTTAGAGAGGGCTTATTAAAACACAGATTTCTGAAACACACACACACACAGATTTCTGGGATGAGGCCTGGGAATTTGCATTTTAACAAGTTCTCAAGTTATGCTGATGCTGCTGGTCCAGGGCCCAAACTTTGAAAACCACTGGCTAGACTATGCTGATAACTGGATGGTTCACCACTCAGTAAATGTCATCTGGAAATTATGCTGCAAATCATCTCTCTCAGCGATACCCTTTGTTCTGCTTCTTTCCTCTCCTAAGCGTATGGTGTTCTCATTCACACCTTTCCACTTGAGTCACATCATTCCTTCCCAATGCCACCCTATTCCCACAACCCTTATGGTCGCAACCAGATTGAGTTCCATCATTTCCTGCCTTTTCTGTTGTGGTGGTTGTAAGCTCATTTCGGATGTCGTGCTCTTTAGCCAATCTAAACTTTGAGATCTTAAAAGGAAAAAGTGAATAATGTTATCAGTTTTCAGTTTCTACTTTTACTTCCTTATCTCTTGCCGATTCATTGGTAAATTAATGTAGTAATGTGGAGACCTGATTTTGATTTTCTGCTCAACACGGATGATCATTTCCCAAGTAGAAGCTTATTTGCCTTGGAATTATTTCTCTTTGATGAAATGATTACCCAAGTAGGTAGCAGTGAGACTGTTAGAGTGGTTCTGATAATTGCATGTTGATTTAAGGCTTTATGTATTAAATAATTAGATTATGGTTGACCCTTCACAGAAGCTTTGAATTCCTTTAGTTTTATCAGCAATCACAGTACATGGCAAATCAAAAAGTAGTCAAAACCCACTGTAACTTTCTTTCCATGAATAATGAAAGGAGTTAAAAGTACATAGTAGGCACTCATGTATTTGGTGAATGAACCAATAAGTGCATTTAAAATAAATGCATAAATAATTTTAATTTGCTACATGAAACAAAACCAGGCATAGTCTTGTGAAATATAGGCATGGTTATTTTGTATCAGTTTTAAATTTGGCAGGCTACCAAACGTTAATTTGCTTTTAGCTAGTTGAGATTAAATGTAATTCCTTCCCAGAGCAACCCTAAAGTAAGCAAGAATGAAAGCATTTTCAGAGTAATCTGGGAGGAATTGACATTTAAAGGAGTTAACATTACATCTGTACTTTAAGGCTATTAATTTCATAGATAAATTAACTTCATTACTCTATCTTTATCTTGCATTTTGAAAGGGCTCCATCATCTGGACGACTGACAGTCGAGGGTCAATTGAAACTGCTCTTATCCCAGCCAGGTTGTAATTGGAACCTGCTTCTGGAAACCCTACTGCATCACGATGGTCTTTTACTGAGAATCTTGCTGAAGAGCTCAAGTGAGTATTTGTAGTTATGAGAATGTCCTCAAAAAACCCAGTCATTGCTTGAGTTGAATGAATTTTTTTTTTCCTACTTGAACATTGGCAGAGGGATGTAAACCAACTACATTGTATCAACCGTCAGTGAGGTTAGCAACAAACAAAATATGGAATCAGTTTATATACCTACTGAAAAGATTCTTTTTTAGGACCTCCAAATGAGGGAAAATCATGTTTTATGTGGTTCTAGTCTTTCATAACATCATTACCTAGAAATGTATTAGTACCTGGGGTTTGAAATGCCTAAGAAAATTATACAAACATAGTTATATGTCCAGGGGCGCCTGGGTGGCACAGTGGTTAAGCATCTGCCTTCGGCTCAGGGCGTGATCCCGGCGTTACGGGATCGAGCCCCACATCGGGCTCTTCCGCTATGAGCCTGCTTCTTCCTCTCCCACTCCCCCTGCTTGTGTTCCCTCTCTCGGCTGGCTGTCTCTATCTCTGTCGAATAAATAAATAAAATCTTAAAAAAAAAAAAAACATAGTTATATGTCCAAAACAGAAGTCTCAACCAGGTCTGTGAGAGAGATTGAGAGAGAGAGAGAGAGATTCCATTAGAACTACACTAGAAATTCCAGTGAATCATGAAGAGGGCTTGCTTAATTTGTACACAAGTAAGCTGTGGCTTACAGCCATGTCCATTGGGCATGGAGAAGTAATCCCGGGAAAAGTATGAATGGAAACTGAAGAGTAATAGAAGACCATACTTCTCTTCATTAGACTTCCTTTTTTTCCCCTGTAAGTGCTATTTTAGAAAACGGTAAGTAAAAATTATGCCAATCTAATTACATTTCCCTGCTCTCCTGATATATCTATGAAGGGTTTTCCAACCCTTTGCACCCACCCCTACACATTCCTCCTATTCTCTACCGCACGGGAGGCCAGATTAACCTTGTCAATCACGAGCTTCACTATAGGTTTCCTGCCTCACAATCTTTTTTTTTTTTTTTCCTAGCTCTCTGTGCCCTGCAGGACCAAATTCCCATCTTTCTGCCATTCAAATGTGACGCTCAACTAGTTTTCTTACCTTTGTTCCCCCGCTGGTCGCTTGCGTGCGCACACATAAACACACACACACACTCACCTCAGCCACTGTCTCCAATGTCCCGTGCGCATGCTCCCTCCACACCTTGGCTCAGCCATTTTTCCTACTTGAAAGACCTTCCACAGACAGCCCAGCCCCACCAGTATCCAAGGACCAGCTGATGTTCCAGATCTTTGAACGCTCTGGTTCACACTGACCTCTTCATTACCTGAACTTTACGGTGTTCGTTACCTTGGCTGCTCATTTGCCCTATTACGTGCTGCCTTAATACTGTTATTCTATCTGCATATAAATAAATGGCCAAATATCACTAGGCCCTATCAGCCTGTCGGTATACAAATGAGGCCCGTCGTATTCCCCTGTCCAGATGGCTCCAGTCATTTCTGGAAATTTTTGGTTTCTCAGGTCTGCTCACAATCAGTTCCCCATATTCTCCTCTCCCGTCCGCCTTGACGATTGCTTCCCGAGAGCCACTTGGCGGAGGTGCTTCACTGCTCATCCCCTTGTGAGAATATTGATTCTTCCCAGGAGCTCTCAAATTCTTACAATCTTGTGGTGCCTCATCTTGTTGTGGTCCAAGCAGAAGTTCAGAGATGACTCCTCTCCCAAACCCTCAATCTTACTTTATTTCCTTAGCCCCCAAACAGTAAGGTTTGGGCCTCAAATCTCACAAAGTTGACCTGAAAGCAATTTCTTTAGCTTCAGACTGTAAGGTCACTCTCCTACAGAGAAAACTGGCAATAGGGAAACTACTTCCTTAAGTAGCCAACTTTCATTGTTCGCTTATTAGGTGTCAGGCACTGCACTGAGCATTTCACATTTCTTTTTTCTTCCTTTTTAAAAAAAATATTTATTTTGAGAGACTGAACACGCATGCGTGCACCTGGGTGCACAAGCAGGGGGAGGAGGGGCTGAGGGAGAGAGAGAAAAAGAATCTCACACAGGCTCCACGGCCAGTGCAGGGTCCCTCCAGGGGCTTGATCTCACAGCCCTGAGATCATGACCAGACCCGAAATCAAGAGCTGGACGCTCAATTGACTGAGCCACCCAAGTGCCCCCACATTTGATTCTTATAACTTAATAAAGTGTTTATTATTGTTTTCCTCATGTTAAAAATAATGACAGTAGAGTTAAAATAATGTTAGTTGCCTAGAGACACACACAGCTGATAAATGGTAGGTAAACCTAGATTCTGAACCCAGCCAGAGCTTTCTGTCCCCTGCCCTTCCTGTACAAATATTCATACACATTAAATTGTTGGTGGGCTGGGGTATCTGGAAGAACTGTAATCTGCCCACTCCCAGGTTGAATCAACCATGACATCCTGACGCACATATATTTAACAGGTTTTTCCAGTTAGGTCCTTAGGCTGATCCCAGGTTTTATATTCCTCTCCAAGCTAGTACAGTGCTTTATAGAAAAAGTCTAGTGATTGGACAATCAATGATCAGTTAGAATAGAAAATACAAAGCTTCCCTTAAACTGCATAATCTGGGCTTTCAGGCAAGGTGACTGACATGGATAGAATCTGACATTGCTGCATAGTTACTCTAATGTCATCGGTAAAACCCACGGGCATGGTCCCAGCAGAGAAATGGTCTCCTATTGACAGAGTTATGTAGAGCAGCCTGGAAAATCAATTGCCACCAAACCTTTCGACTACACATAGCAATTGTATTTATGGGTATCTAACCGTGTTTTCTTACAAACGTATCCCACATTTACTTAGCAAAAATATTGCGTCCACCTTCTGGTACCTATAACATAATGTGGTTTTTGAGAAACTTTTAGTAATCAGAGGTTACCTATATGTACCTTCAGTTGTGGTTCTTATGGAGTGCGGAAGGGTATTTGCCCAACCTGCTCAGATATCTATCATTTTCTCAAAGCCGTTAGGTGTTTGATCAGGGTTACATAGCTGTTCTGGTATTGTCTTGTACGGAATTTTGTTAGTGACTGCAAATACCGTAGGAAGAAAGTGACGGAATTTACTGATCAATTGATTGACTGACTTAATAAGCTCCAGTGGAAGTCTTGTCACTTTAAGTTAGAAACAATATACTTAAGGAATCTTATTAACTAGACTAAGATGGAAATTGTTATGTATGTAAAAATAAATTTGTAATGTTTTTTTTGTGGAGCTTTTTGTTTCATTTGATTAGAAGTCTCAGAGTAGTTCAGAACCATTTGGTGATTTAGAAAATCAAAATTTTGAAATAAGATATGCTGCATTAGATGTTTCAAGCAACATGACTATCAACTTTTTGTGGGAGAGTTTTCCTTTATAAATAGGGTCTCTTTTGTCTCACAGATAAAACTTAACTCTGTTAAATTCACTCAGGGGAAAAAAAAAGATTTTTAGTACATATCTTCATTATACATATTTTAAAAAACAAAGTTCTCCTTGTCAATTATTAAATTCTGTTAGGTACAAAAATTTTTTGATAAACAACCATATATTATAAAGGTTAAAACACATGCAGTTTACCTCTTTAATGTCTGTAACTTTTGATTTTGCTCTATGAAAATGATTTATCAGAATTTCTATTTATTTTTTTAAAATCGGCAGATCACATATGGAAGTTACTGTCTTTTTGTATGAGGTGCAACTTCACCAAGGGTGGAAAATAGCAAAATTTAATAAAGGAATGGTAAAAATTTTAATTTATGATATATCCTCCATAGGCTGCAAACTTCTAGAAAGTGAAATCATGTCTTTGCCATGGATAATAATTCCTCCTGTATAAAAATATGTAGCATTTTGAGGGAGTGATTACATTGCTAAAACTTGATAAAAATAAGCTGGTTTCTGACATTCTTTGGGTAGAGTTCAGTTGGCATTGGAAGGTAATGTTTGCTGGTTTTATTTTTAAGAAAGGCCATCTTAAATTTGAGGGAGAAAATGTCAATTACAGAGGTTTACAGAAGATTTTAAAGTTTTAAGATACTATTTTGGATTATTGACTTTAAAAACCTAGGATGAGGGTTTTGGTAATTACTTCACTAAGACCACATGGCCAAACCAGTTTCTTACTTGCGGCATCAAAGGAACAAATATTTGGCAATTCCCCATTTGTTAGCAGGTGGCCTTTTCCTGTTAGTGACACTTGAATGAAGTGTGACTAACATTCTTTCCTTTGCCCATTGCCCCAAGAATGATTCCCAGTGAAACTTCTTGGCTTCTGGCGATTTTCATTTGTAATATAACAATGAGAAGAAAGCAAATACATAATATTTAATATGTTCCAGACCTCGTCTCTAAGTGCTTTAAATGTGTTTATTCACTAAATCCTCATAACAACTGTGTGTGCTAGGAACAATTTTCATCTCCATTTTAGAGGTGAAGAAACTGAGACACAGAGAAATTAAGTCACACGTCGAAGTGACGTGTGACCGGCAAAGCCAGATTTGATCCAGACAAGCTGGCTTCCAGAGGCTGTGCTTTCCCCCACCATACCCCACGGCATCTGGGCAGAACCAGAGGAAGTTTCCCATACTGTAGAGCGGCACAATTCGTGGGAGCTGTCAGGAACCTGTATAGTGCATAATTTTGATAGTACTGTTTGTACTTTCCAACCTTGTCTCACCTTGTGCCACCTGTCACAACCACACCTTGTAACAACGTGCTTGAAGATAATCAAGAAGCAGATCTGCACAAAATTCTAGAAAGGGCTGCTACCACTAAAAAGGGATGGTTGACTTAAAATGAATGAATCAGTTCAAATTCTCTTATTCTACAGTGAATATTTTCCTGAGTTTTTGGATAATAAGAGGGTTGTGATGGCAGAAATTGGGTGTTTCGTTGTATACTGTGTGTGTGTTGTGTTTCACTTTATAAGTATGACCAAAGTGTTGTTTTGTAACTGTCTTGAAGGAGATGACCAACAGTAAAAATATGCTCCCTCTTGGTACCTTAGTGTACCTAACATTGATTTTCTAAGCTGCTTTTGCTAGTGATGACATCTGCACTCTGACTTGTTCAATCTTTTTTTCTCCACTGGATTTGTACCCTATTCCTATTAGGAACAGCAGAACCTTATTTGTGTGTTTTTGTCCCAGTCTTTTCAAACCAAGGATCCTGTCCTAGAACGATGATGGACTGACTAGCTCAGAATATCGATGGGCTCCATAGACCTCTTACAGAATTTACTTAAGAAAATTTATAAACCATTTTATCAGGAAGTTCACAGCAATCAGAAAGCATGATGCTACCCAAATACAGATCTGATTCTGTCACTCCCCTGCGAAATCCCTTTAGTGGCTTCCCACTACTTAGCGAGTGAGGACCCTATCCTTGAGACATGAGCATGCCCATCGTGCTCTGGCTGTGGCTGACGTGTCCAACATGTTATGTCCTGCTTTCCTCCAGCTTAGCATGCATATTCTGGTCTAGGTTGTGCACCCTAGATCTGTATATGTATAACAGCGAAGTCCCTGCAGAATTGTCTTGAGGAAAGAGACAGCTACTGTTAACACCAACGACCTATCACTTGGCCCATATGCCAAGTTCTTTTCTGCTGCAGAGCCGTTGAAATGTTGTGGGGTTTTGTGGCTAGAATCTGTTTCCTCTTCATTTTCCTGGCAGCTGCTAATCATCGCTTAGCTCAAATATGACTTCCTAGGAAGTCCTCTTTGATCGTTCCATAAGGTCCCATCATAATTCCTTTTGTAACATATGTCACAATTTTAAGTGAATAGTTAATGAACATAATTGTGTATTTAATGTCTGTCTCAGCTGCCACAGGCTCCAGGAGGGCAGGGATGGGTCACCATTGTATACCCCGGGGCTTGGCCTAGTTCCCCACACTTCAGACTGATACTAAGCACATGGGACGTGCTTCAAAAGCATTGATTGAACGAATAGAAGCCTGTTAAATTGCCATGAAACAATTCAGTTCCATTCATTTTTAAATGGAGTACTAATATTGACATTACGGGTTCATTATGAGGCTTAGGAAAGTAAACATGAAGTAGCGTTGTTTGGCACTTAGTAGGTACTTAATTTGTATTAGATTCTTTCCTTCTTTTATCCTGAATGCCTGGAAGACTATACCTGATGTATGTTTCTTCTCCCATCACACTTCCTGTGGTCCCAGCGCAGTGGTCTCTCCCTCTGCTTGGCAGTAACTCTTCCCTCTGTCTACGCGTACATTTAAATGCCCGCTAGGAAGTGGGGCCTCTCCTTTGACACCTGTGTGTCTGAGAAGGTATTGCCCGAGCAAGTGTCAGGATGCCAGGGTGTGAAGATGAGCACTGGGCCAGGTGAATGTTCCCAGGTTCTACATATTATAACGCTCCTTGAATACCTTCACACACAGCTTGGGAAACTGGTAGTATGAATTTTGCTGTAATGCTTCCCCTACATAGAATCAAATCTAATCTGTCTGGATAGTGGCTGAAATATTTTTATTCTATCCCTTGATGGCACCTAGCAAATGTCTAATATAACTACAGGAACACGTGTCTTCTTTAGTAGTTAATGTGCTTCTAGTGTTAGCGTGTAAAATGATTGGGCATTCTATTACAAGTGATACTGTTATCATGAATTTATGTAGCATCTTT
This sequence comes from Ailuropoda melanoleuca, assembly GCF_002007445.2. NCBI lineage: Eukaryota > Metazoa > Chordata > Mammalia > Carnivora > Ursidae > Ailuropoda > Ailuropoda melanoleuca. Next base: position 66,927,652 of record NC_048220.1, on the reverse strand, counting down.
TTCCCCAACAACTCAAAAGCGATTTAAAGTATTATTTCATTTATGACCCTTGGAATATTAGGACCATTTTATAAATGATGAAACTTAGATACAGAGAAATAGAATAAATTGCCCACTTGATGTTAAAGAGGTCCTTGTTAGAAGAAAGAAGGGCCATTATTTTGTGACAGTCTATTGTTTTTAAATAAATTCTAAAATAAAACATGAGACTTTGTGAAGGTATTCATTCTTAGAAATAAGAAAGAATATTCTTCCGAATTAATTTCTGAAAATGTTTGGCTACTTGGTTTTATAAATATGTTCTCTATTTGACTAATATTTAATGGGCCTCAACTAGGTACAAGGCACTGTTCTCAGCTGGAAATACAGTGGTAAGCATGACATGCCATATTGCCTTTGTATTTGGAGGAATTAATTGCTGGGGAAAATTGGAGAGGGCAGACCTTATAAAGTAAAGAAGTAGAAAAAATTAGGTAAGTTCAGCTGCTAGTAAGTACCATGGGGTGCTTCTCTACAACAGAAGGACTGAGGGAAGATTGACAGATTGGGTGATAGAGGCCGCTCTGAGAAGTGGACACCAACTTTACTTACAGGCTATTTGGGAGTAGATGGAGGGTATTTTTCGGTATTAAACATTTGGGATATATGCACACTTTCATCCAATATTCTGGAATAGGAGCCAGCAAACTTTTTTTTACAGAGGGCCAGATAGTCAATATCTTAGGCTTTGTAGACTGCGGCGTCTCTGCCCCAACTACCAGACTCTACCACTGAGGCATACAAAAGGCCACAAGCTATCATAAGCCAATGAGCGTGGCTATGTAGGGGAGGAAAAAGTTTTCATCAACTGTGTTAGGCTTCCTGATTGTTTTTCAAATTTAACTGATAAAGACACATTAACCAGAGAAAAAGCATACAAATTTGTTTAATACAAATTTTACATGAAACAGGAGGCTTCATAAGGACACGATGACCAAAAAAAACCAGTTAAATTGGAGTATTTTTATGCCAGGTTTGTTTAATGAAAAACAGATGGTCATGGAGCAACATGACAGGTCAAGGAGTATGAAGTAAGTATAGTAATTTGGGGGAAGCTTGGCAAGGCCTACTTGTTAGGATCCTTCTTAGTGTCCTTTTGACTTGGGAGATAAGGATGCTCCTATCCTCCTGGTTTAGAGAGGGCATCTCTCACATGAGGATTTTATGACCTGTTTCAGGAGCAAAGAGCAGGGGGAAGGTCAGAGTGACCTTCCTGCTTCTGCTGTTTTCTCAAACTCCTTCAGCTTAAAACATTCAGTATGTCAAGGTACCATATTTGGATGTAGCATGTCTGACTCCCATCAGCTGTATTCCAATGAAGTTTTATTTATGCACACTGAAATTTGAATTGCACATAATTTTGTGTGTCACAAAGGATATCCTACTTCTGATTTTTTTCAACCATTTAAAAATGTAAAAACCATTCTTGGCTTGTGGGCTGTACAAAAACAGGCATCAGTCGGAATTTGTTCCTGAGCTTGCCAGCCCTTGTTCTAGAATATTGTACAGCACCCAAACTCTCATGGTGGCTTTACCACTTCTCTGCATTGTAGTCATTTGGAGAGGAGACCTGCATATAGCGTTAGCATGACACTTTTAACTTATCTCCCAAGTTCTAGGTAGACATCTCCCTGGGTAGGTAGGCTTGGTATCTGCCTACAGAAGGAATTTCCCTTTGAAATAGCTTTAACTCAGTTTTACAATATATGGACATGTAGGGACCTTGTGTATCGGGGAGCACAGGTGGAGCTCAAAACTTATTTCTTACTATCTAGGGCTGCCAGCTGTAGCATTTGGACCAATTAGTCCACTTATGCTTTAGTGGTCATCAGATCCTGCCTGAAGTCTCACAGCCTTTTTTTTGGCGCAACTTGTTTAAAGGGTGATTGCCCATTTAAGAGTGAAAAGATAAGATGTTAACCAGGCCATACCTTACTTAAATAAACCAGGTATGCATAACTTGGAGAAGAAAAGACTAGAGGAGGCAGGAGGGCTATCTGCAGATATTTTAAGTATTCATGTAAGAAGAAAAAAAAAAATAGGCTGTCCAAGTCAGCAAGTACAAACACTTGGGAATAAGTTAGAAGGAAATGGATTTTGGCTGTCACTCTGTCAGTGAGAAAACCTGAACGCTCAGCCCTAATGGTACCTGAGGAAATTGTTTACAACTCTGTGCTTCTTTTCTTTATCTACTAAAGAGACAGAGTAGATTCCTGTAGTCCTTTCTGATAACAGCATTCTATATGTTTCTTAAAAATGCCAAACAGCTTGGTAATTTAAGCTGTCCAGCCGAGGGACGGCTGCCTGAATGGTAGTGGAAATCCCACCACTGCAAGTATTCAAGAAGAAGTGAGGTCACCATTGTCACAGATACTAGAGGACTTTTTATTCATTCACTCAATAAATATTTACTCATTTGTTGACCAAATATTTACTGACTTCCCTGTAAGGTGCCTGCCGGTCATATAATTTCATTGTGTTTCTTAATCAGGTAGTTAGAACTTGGTATAAATCTGTGGGTTAAGAATCCGTTTTTGAAGACCTCTTTTGGCTGTGTTTTGTTATCCTTGCCAGTGTCCACTGGTAAAGCAGAATCCTTCTTTGCTCCAAAATGATTCAGTTGAATTAAAACAAAATCCAATTTTGTTGACAGGATTTCTTTTCGAATTGGCAATCTCCTTATGGAGAGTAACCCTTTGTACTTCTGCCTTGCTTCCTTTTTCATTGGAACTGCTCACTTTCATTTGCAAACCAAAGGGCTTGAAGTTAATTTAAGAGTCTATTTGTAAACATTAGTGCCAGGATTTCTAGATTCAGTGTTATAGAATAGTAGTCCTGCTAGATATAATACTAAGAAGGGTTTTATGGTAAAAAATGCTTAAAAAACACTATATACTAAAATCCTTTCTTGGAGAGGCACAGGGCTCATGAATAATTAAAGGCTCTGAGAAATCCTGCAGAAAACCGAAGTGTTAATATTGTCGAAGCCAGCATTTCCAGAACATATGCACTACTAGCCATTAACATCCCATGAAATGCACTTCGGAGAAAAAGATACCTTATGAAAAACATAGAGAAGAACCCTGGTAGATACAGGTAGATACAGACAAGAATGTTTTTCAGAGGTTTGCCTATCTACATTTACAAATTTGTAGATGTTGCAAAATAATTTTTTAAAGATTTTCTTTATTTGTCAGAGAGAGCAAGAGTACAAGCAGGGGGAGCAGCAGGCAGAGGGAGAAGCAGGCTCCCCGCTGAGCAAGGAGCCTGATAATGGCAGGACTCGATCCAGGACCCTGGGATCATGACATGAGCCAAAGGCAGACGCTTAACTGACTGAGCCACCCAGGCGTCCCCAAAATAATTTTTAAACAGGCAGAATTCAAAAGAGGTAGAAATCTGATGTTTAGTTTATTTGGGTACTGAGGAAAACAGCATAGAATAAGTTGGAAAAGCATTAATTTGCATGGGAGCATTTTAGAACATAAAGCAAGAAGATAATTCCCAGGAAAAACTTGGGAAAGAAGATATCTGAAAAATAATGATTTTTTTTTATCTTTGTAGTTTAAGACTCATCTCATGAGTCTTCTTCTTTAAAATTTAAGATTTTGCCAAAATAAGAACAGTGCGGGGGGGAGTAATAATCAAGCCATGTTTAATTGAAAACTTGTAAATAAATGGCTGGTCTTTATATCTATTGTTACCTTTTATATAACAGACTCCAAGCTAATTTTCAAGTCAGGTTTCAATTTTGTTTTTGTTAATTTTCATAGTGAACTAGGCTGTGACCTTCAAACTTAGTGCTTCTTTAAAGCAATTTTCATGTGATACTCCACCCCATTTTCCTCAGTATTAATTTATCGGCCTGGTGTTTTAGGTTTTGTGTCCTGGTTTGATATGCTCCATTTTCTATTCCTGCACTTTCTCTTTAATGCCTATGTCTAAAGTGAGTCTTTCAGCCTCCTCCCTTTGGTTAGGGATGCTCGTTAGAGCCTGGTTAATTCAGCATCCCTCAGCTCATGGCACTCCCTTCAACAACATTGCTGCCAAATCCATTTTAGTGACTCAGCAGGAGCTTGTCATTAACAGCATTTTTGTAGAAAGTAAAAATTAAGCAGTCTTGGAAAGCAGAGTGCTAGTGTACCATGTATGTGTAAATCTTTGGTAGCAATAAACACAGTCTCCTGGTGGGTTGGTGGTGGAGCTGCTTGCCTGATACCACCCTTCCTTTGAAGCCCTAACAAGTTCAGTTCTCAATCATGTCTGCTGTGAAAAGGGCCCTTCAGTGTTACTGAAAAGGCAATCTGTTTTCAAATCTTATATTTGTTTATAGAATATATAAAACATTTGATAGATAAAGGGGAGGCAGATGGAATTCAAAATAGCAGCTTTATTATTGGTAAAACCTGGGTCAGAAAATATGGCTTTAAATATGGCTTGCCGACACTCTTCTCCAGAGTTAAGTTGATCCTTCTGTCCCTCCCACTGCCCTAGCTGCCCCCTTACCACTTCCCAAAACCACCAACAGAACTGAAAGCCCCGGGACTCCCTTGCAATAGCAGAACCAGCCCCAGTAGACTTAACGGAGGGGAGGAGGGGAGAGCAGGCCAGGGAATGCCACTGCCTGCAGTCAGGTGGGCCCCAAGCTCACCGCTGAGAAGAGTCCCCTCTCCTTCCTTAGCTTGAGGTGTGGAGAAAGACAGGAGTGTGGCTCTTATTGAAGGGGAGAACAATAAGGCAGTGTAGGCCTGGGTTAGTTATAGATCTGATGGGAAAATACCTCTTGGGTAAAATTATTGATTGAGGGACATGAGGCTAATTGGATGACATTTGTTTGAACAGTGGATACTTTATGAAGATCTACAACTCGTTGGTTTTTATGTCTTTCATGACTGAAGATTCTGTAAAGACACACCTGGAGGATTTTACATCAAATGAGTGTGTCTGGTCCAGAAGGTAGAGGGAAAGGAAAAGGAAAGGGCTAGACCTGCACGTGGAGGAAACGGGAAGGGACTAACTTAAAAAGAAGACAGAAATAATAGAACTCTAGCTGAGTCTTCTTGAAAGGAATGGGAGATAGGAGAATGAAAGAGAACAGAGAGGAAAATCCCTGTAGTATAGAAAATTCACAAACTAAGGAAAACCAAAGTTTGTGTGTGAGTGCCTCACAAAGGTACTGCTTTTCACCCAATTTCTAGGGCACAGAACTTAGAAACATCTAGAATCCGCTGAGGCTCACTCTCCATCCAGACGTTCTTACACAGTGGGTGAAGTTCGATTTAGAAATTATCTTGGAATATTGGAAATAGTAGGAAATGAGAAGTCTGAATTTGTGAGGCCTGGCTTATGGATGACTTTAAAAGGCATTCAGAGGAGTTTGATTTAATGTATATTCTGGGAAGTGTTTTGATTAAAATAAGAAGTAAAGAAAATCTAAACTGTATTAATAGTGTTAAGAAAAGAGAAGGCACACAACTGGGGTTAAAAAATCAACATTTGAGGAGCACCTGGCCGGCTCAGTTGGAAGAGCATGCGACTCTTGATCTCAGGGTTGTGAATTCAAGCCCCATGTACGGTGTAGAGATTACTTAAATAAATAAATAAAAACTTAAAAAGATCAACATTTGATTCATTACGGAAAAGGAGTCGAGGGGAGAGACATTTAATTTATAACATCTAACAATTCAGAGAACAAGTAAAATTGCTAAGGCAGTGAACCTGGAGATGAATAGACGATGGTAGGGTGTTAGGCAGAAATAGAGAATACAGCAAGGAACATGAAAGGGGCAGCTTAGAGCTAGAGGTGATGAATTTGGAAACTTCTTCAGAAAAGGGGTCTTTGAAATCAAAAGATAACAGAATCACTAAGCTAGATGTGAAGCAGTGAGGTTCGAAGAAGGCTAAGGCCAAGGTTCTGGAGGAGTCTCCTCGGCCGAGGCCACTGCTCCCTCTCACTACCATTTCTGTAAGCAGTTCTATTTACAGCCTTGACCCTGCATTCACATATTGTCTATGACTGGTTTTATGTTATGACAGCAGAGTTGAGCAGCTGAGACAGAGACCAAATGCCTTGCAAAGCCTCAAATACTCACCATCTGGCCCTTTATAGAAAAAGTTTGCCAACCTGGTTCAAGATGGTAAAAGAGAAAGAGCTATAGAAAAGATGAGGCACCGTGAAACCCAGAGAGCATGGCCACGAGGAAGTCAAGAGAGAAGAGGGTTTCCAAGGAGAAGGTAACTAGAAAAGATACAGTGGGTTATGAGGAGGATGAAACTTGGGGGGGGGAGTCTTTGAACATTGTGACTGGGAGGTAAATGTCACCCCCAAAAATCCAATTTCTAGATGGATCAAAACCCAACAAAAATACTCAAGAGATTTCTTTCTGCCCTCTCCCTTTTTTTCTTCCTCCGTTAGTATGAAAACCTTAGTTAAACGCATCGCCCTGCCCCAGGTGCTGTGGGAAGATACCTGCAGACAAGGTGCTCGCACATCCAGAGAAAGTTTAATAATAATGACATGTACAGAGAGAGCGTATGTGAAATTGTAGACTCTTACCAGATATTAAAGGATTTGGCATGAATGCAGCAAATTACCACAGGCCAAACATCTGGTTTGGACCGAGTACTTTGCATTCAGAGGTTACTGTCACAAAAATGGCAAAGCGGGATTCTAGCTTAAGTTCAATAGCACAGGCAAATTCTTACTCCCTTTGTGATCTTGGGGCAAGTTACTTAATTTGTCTCAACTTTACTGTGTTCATGCATAAACCTGGGATCGTCAGCACTCATTCCATGGAGTATCCCGGAGACAAAATGAGATACAAAGCAGTGCATGTGTTGTTTGGCATACCATAAGTACTTTGTGAATAGTAACTGTACTTTCAGAGAGCCGGTATAAACCTCAATTCATAAACTCAGATGTCAAAGACCTATCAAAATCACTTATCATCAGCAAATCAGTGTTTTGAATATTCTGAGCCCCATCCTACCAGGCTGGCAGAACATTTAATGCTATTCTTAGGGCTCCTACCTCTGTCCCAGGGTGGTGCAGAGGGCCCTGTGGGGCTTTCTTGGTCATCAGTTCCCTGGGCACCTAGTTCCTGCAGAGGTGCCTTTGATCCCTGTCCAGGTGGTGCGTTCAGGTGCAGCTGTCAGGTGGGGCTTGAAACCACCGATGAGGCCGAGAGCCTGGGTCAGGGATCCAGCTGCCCTCGGTGCCCGACCCTGACTGGCCTCCCTGGGCACTGCTACTTGCAGACCCAGTGGCTTTGCTTTCCAGTCCCAGAACATCTCCCCTTTCAGAGCCACCTACCAGGACACACACTATTCTACTTTGGTATCATACAGTGGTACCAATATTTTACTTTTTTTGGCCGACAAAAAAAAAAAAAATGGCTATGTCATGTAGTTCAAAGAACAATTCAAAAGGTTCAGTTTTCTTTCCTTTTTTTTATTATTATTTTTTAAAGATTTTATTTATTTATTTGACAGAGATAGAGACAGCCAGAGAGAGAGGGAACAAGCAGGGGGAGTGGGAGAGTGGGGAGTGGGAGAGGAAGAAGCAGGCTCATAGCGGGGGAGCCTGATGTGGGGCTCAATCCCATAACGCCGGGATCACGCCCTGAGCCGAAGGCAGACGCTTAACCGCTGTGCCACCCAGGCGCCCCTATTATTATTATTTTTTAATCTAGGAAAGCAATTGACTTCAATGTCTATTTGTGCTTTTCCAATAGTAAAACCCTCTGTGGCAAGGAAGCAGAAACAGACTACTTTATTTCAGAGCAAAGGGAAACAGGGAAAAATTTTAAAAAATCGTATTTCATTGCAGCATCTTGACACGTTTATATGGTAATAACAATAATAATTATTTTTTATTGTAATTATTCCTCATATCCCACCCCCTTTCTCCGACTGTATTCTCACTGCACGGTTCATGGAGCCTTAGATTATTCATGCTGTGTTGATTGACTAGCTCCGTCTCCCACCTCCCTCACACCTGGCACACTTCAGCTGTGTCACCTGCCAGCAGCTACCTGCCTTCTCATCGTTCCACTAACCCTTCTGTGTTGCTGGAAAGTCCCTGTAGCTCAGGCTTGTCATACTGATAAACTTCTAATCCTCCTTAAAGACTGAGCCAATACATGGTCTCCTCTGTGTTCTCTGAAAAAATTTAAAGCATCATCTTCCGTATTTTCACAGTGCCTTATTCTCAAACCTCTTAGACTTAAGATGATTGAATAATTTGTCCTCTAAATTCAGACACTTTTAAAAGAGGATGCTAGTAGTAATTATGCTAGGACAACAGACATAAGCCAGGAGTGCCCTGAGAAAACCAGGGTGTATGGTCACCCTACTTACCCTTACATTGCTGTAATGATTGGTTGCATACCTCTCATTCCCTCCCCTCACAAACATATAGACAAATGCATAGTCAGTAAACCCCTGGAAGGCATAGGCCTCAGCATCTAGTGTAATATGACGGCTGACACATTAGCTGATTAATTAAACCATGGGGATTTTGTTGGAGGAGAACATTCTAGACTAGTGAAATAGGATAATCAAACAAAAGGAGATGGGAGGGAACATTTATGAGGAAGAACAAGTAAACCAATCTGTGCGGAACAGACATTTGGGGATTGGAATACAATTCGGGAAAAGATTGTGCAAACTCTTCATTGTCAGGCTGAGGAATTTCAGGGGAAGGTTTACATGTGGGGAAATAACATGATAGCTGTGAGGAGGACATGGAACACGCGTGAGGTTCAGTGGGGTGGAGTCCGGAGCTGACGACCAAGAAAAAATTCTTGAGGCGTCTTTGGTGCAAAATCGGTGGTTTATTAAAGCACAGGGACAGGACCCTTGGGCAGAAAGAGCTGCTGCACCGGGGTTGTGAGGGGTGGCTGATTATATACCATGGGGTTGGGGGAGGTAAGGAAAAAGGGAGGTTGAGGAAATACTTTCATATGTTAAAGAAGACTCACAAGATACCAGAGGCCTTGCCATTGTCAAGTTACGGTTGATTACCCCCCCAGTAAGGCATTAACATTAAGATGATTGGGAACTTCCTGGAACCTGCAGGTTGTAAGGACATTTAATTGTATCTACATTCCCTTCCAGAAGCTAGGTAATTGATAGAAATGCTTCGGTTCTTGTAAACTGCTAAGACATTTGCAAACTGAGGGAGACTCAAGCCTTGCAGGATTGTGGTATCTATAGGTTAACTATTTCTTTGTCCTTGAGGGCAGCCAGGAGTGCCCAAGGAATGTCACATACATCCCAATGTGGGGGGGGGGGGTTTGCAGGGCATCAGTTTCTGCTTTGTCCTCAGCTTGCCTTCTGTTCCCTCATCAGTTGTACTCAGAGGAATTGGAGGGAGGGAAGGGCAGATAACTGCCGAAACTATTTGAATAAAAAAGAAGGAAATATGAATGCCTAGATTGGGACTCTTTGTCATTTAACCTTTTATACTTTAGACTGCAAACAATAGAAACCCAAATTAGCCTGGTTTAACCATAAATGGGAATGTATCAGCTCAGCTAACATAGGTATATAGGCATTGCTGGATCCAGGTTTTCAGGGTCGTATCATCAGGAATATTCTTTCGATCTCTTAGTTCTGCTTCTTACTGTACTGGATTCATTCTCATTCAGCTCCTCCCCAAAATAGCCATCAGTAACTTCCTGCCTACTTTCTATCAGCTTAGCAACTCCAGTGGAGAGGGAATGCCACTTTACCAATAGTCCTAGCAAAAATCCTGAGGAGGGTTCTCTAGATCCTGAAAATCAAATCATAGAGATAAAATTATCCAGAGGAAACATAAAAGTGATAAGCTTCCAAATGAGCACAGAGAAGAAATGTACTCATTCCAAAATGATCTAGATTCTATTTAGTCAAGATATTTAAAATATAAGACACAAGATATGTTTGTTTATTTATTCTACTTTATTGTAATTCCAGTGTAATTAACATACAGTGTTATATGTTATCTTTAATCCAACAAATATTTTTTACATATTATGATACTGGGCATATCATGCTAATCGTACAAACAAAATAGAAATTAGTATTTCACTTTCCTAGTCCAACCTATAAATAAAACAGTGTAGGAGCTTATGATTACTTATCTTTGAGGAAGTCATAATGGAGCCAGACGAGGGCTGAAAAGGGCAAAAAAGTGGCTCTGTCTTCATGGGAATTCCTTAAGTAGTTTTACTGAGAAACCAATTAATAAACCTCTTCACTCAGGATCGATGGTTTTTGAGAAATATTTGTAAATTTATTTGTTTTATTTATTTGTAAATTTATAGCATAATTCTGAGAAGATTATAACTGAATTTTCCATGAAATTTATGTTCTGAGTAAAGGGTACAATAATGTTCAGAACACAAATCCAAAAGAGAGATCCAAAGATTCAACTGGCTTAAAATAGGTTTTAGGTAACAAAAGAATATGTGTGGAATAATTCTATTTGGTGTTCTGATCTGTGTATCTCTATGAAACACTGCACCAAATATCGACTATCAGTGGTTATGGGATTTGGTACGATTTTAATTTTCTTAGTTGTCTTTGGTTTTTTGTTTTACAATTTCTAGAATGAATGTATATTAATTTTAAATGGCAAAAGGAATAAAAAAATCTTCTTTACGAGAAAGAGAATTCTGACACAAAGGTAAACTAGCTTTGCCTTTTGAAGTGATGTCGTCGTGGCCCTTCTCACAATTTTCCCCCCACAGATAGCTAAGTATCTCAATAACAAAATCAGGTTAGGTGAGACATTACTGTGAAAGAATGTGGCATTTCTCTTATTATGTAAATATTAATCAAATACTGTTTTACTGCATTATGCTTGGGTAAGTGATAAGAATTTATTTATTTATTTATTTATTTATTTATTTATTTATTTATTTATGAGAGAGGGGCAGAGCGAGAGGGGGCGGGAGAAGGAGAGAGAGGCAGGCTGCACACCCACTGCAGAGCCCGATTAGGGTCCCATCTCACAACCCTGAGATCATGACCTGAGCCAAAATCAAGAGCCAGGACACTTAACCAACTGAGCCACCCAAGCGCCCCAAGTGACAAGAATTTAATCACATTGACTGATACCTATCTTACTAAATCAGTTTTATTCTTTCCAAGAACGTACCTTTCAAGAACAAACTTCTGATACAGACAATAATCTGATCCAAGGATCCAGCTTAATAGAAATCATCTTTAAAGTATTATATCATTGCAATTTTTCTCCACAAACATTTGGAAATGTTTTTGTGAGCTACATGGAAGATGAACAATTGTGGGACTTTCTATATAACATTCCAGGTATGAGAAATTTACTATTTGTAAAAGAAGTGTTTTATCGATAATTAAATAGGTCTTTAAAGATGCTTTGAAAATTTTATGGTTGTCACTTTTTTTGAGTCTGTTATTTGTAAAAGTTTACCTTACATTTTTTTTTTTTCAGTATAAGCATTTCTTTGGGAATCATTAACCATTATGTCCTATCAAAATATAGTATACTGGGGAATTTCTTTGGGAATCATTAACCATTATGTCCTATCAAAATATAGTATACTGGGGACAAGGTGAAGGGAATCATTAACCATTTATTTCTTTTGGGAATTTCTTTGGGAATCATTAACCATTATGTCCTATCAAAATATATATACTGGGGACAAGGTGAAGGGAAAATTGGGGGGAGGTGGAATTATGTAATGCAGATTTCCTTTTTAAATTATTAGGAAGTGTCCCCTCATAAAAATTTAATTTAATATTTACCATAGATTATGTCTTGGTATTGAGCATATAAGACATGAGTAACATGTGAAAAAAATATTTCGTGATGCATTTATTCAACAAACTGATGGACAAAACTACTGGCTGATTTTCTTTAAATGTAAAAGGCATTTATATACTATGACCAGAACACCTCTGTCTCTACAAGGCAACATGTTCTATTATTCCTATAGGGGCCATCTGTTTTTCCTTTTGTGGTGTTCTGCCTACAGCTAGAATGGATGTTAAAGCCAGAGCAGGTTGCATATCTGAATAGAAAGTGTTCATGGGTTGCCCCACCTTCAGGGCCAGGTGAAAAGGTTCTTGCATTATTTTATACTTAATCTCCTCGTTTTAATTCTACATACTTAATATCTTGGGGAAACAAAGACTGAGAACTTAGTAGTTATCCTGTTCATCCATTAACTATTTACATCATTTACATTTGGCTGTCGACCTACAAACTGTTTTATATACTGTTTTGGAAACTGCATTTCCAGAAATATTTCCTGGGACCCATATAAAAAAATCTAACTTGCTCATATTCATGGTTTTGTTCTTCCTGGACTTTTTGACTATCCTCTAGACATTACTTGAATATCTTTTTAGGTATTTTAAAGTCATTATATTACATCTTCTCTTGGTCATTATCCCTGAAAAATAGCAATAGATAACTTTTTGTAATGATTTTAAAAACCTGAATCTATCACTTAATGGCTGTGTAATAATTATCTCCTTTTGAAGTTTTATCTCCTAGTTTCCATGTATTTCTTATGGCTACCTCTTTACCCAAAGGAGGGACAGTTTTCCAGTTAAAAAGACTGAATAACTTTTTTTTTTAATGATTTTTTTTATTATATTATGTTAATCACCATACAGTACATCCCCGGATTCCGATGTGAAGTTCGATGCTTCATTAGTTGCGTATAACACCCAGTGCACCATGCAATATGTGCCCTCCTTAATACCCATCACCAGTCTATCCCATTCCTCCACCCCCCTCCCCTCTGAAGTCTTCAGTTTGTTTCTCATAGTCCATAGTCTCTCATGTTTCATTCCCCCTTCTGATTACCCCCCTTTTCTTTATCCCTTTCTTCCCCTACCGATCATCCTAGTTCTTATGTTCCATAGATGAGAGAAATCATATGATAATTGTCTTTCTCTGCTTGACTTATTTCACTTAGCATTATCTCCTCCAGTGCCGTCCATGTTGCAGCAAATGTTGAGAATTCGTTCTTTCTGATAGCTGAGTAATATTCCATTGTATATATGGACCACAGCTTCTTAATCCAGTCATCTGTTGAAGGGCATCTCGGCTCCTTCCATGATTTGGCTATTGTGGACAATGCAGCTATGAACATTGGGGTGCATATGGCCCTTCTCTTTACTACGTCTGTATCTTTGGGGTAAACACCCAGTAGTGCAATGGCTGGGTCATAGGGTAGTTCAATTTTTAACTTTTTAAGGGACCTCCACACTGTTTTCCAGAGTGGCTGTACCAACTTGCATTCCCACCAACAATGTAGGAGGGATCCCCTTTCTCCACATCCTCTCCAACAATTGTTGTTTCTTGCCTTGAAAAAGACTGAATAACTTCTGATGTAGACTTTATGGAACTGAAAGAAAAATAACCTTGAAAGCTCCTCCACCCCTGTTGTTTTTAGTTATTCAGGTGAATTGAGAGCCAAATTCTCGCACAAGATTATAAAGAATTGGTGACCCACATGCTTCAACCACTATTTATTCTTCAATTCTTATATTCGTGAACCATTTTGACTCTTAGCACAAAACTGTCCTGAAAATGACCTAGAAGATACCAATGGCCTTTAGGTGCTGCCACCAGAAAGCAAAACTACTGCTCGTTCCTAATTAGTCTTCTCTTCATCTACACATTGAGCGAACCCTTCTCCACAAGGCCAGACAAGTCTCTTGAAACAGGTGTTACACGCATTAACACAGCCCGGTTGTGTGGGGGTGTTTCAAAAGATCAGAACTTCAAACTTGTGAAATGTCCTTGGTCTTTGTTTAAATTATTTCTCTGCAAATATTAAATATTCTCTAGGTCTTGAAGATTTTCTGGAACCTGAGACCCTACAGCAGTCATGAGGGCCTCTACTTTTGCACCCTTATGTATAAGATGTATACATAAGTGAATACTTGTTGGTATTATTTCACACTTAATCTGTTAGATCAACTATGAGTAAGAAAAATTAAAGTTTTTATTTCATCTTCACTTAGTCCTTCTTCAGTGTCTTTCCTTACTTTATGTAGATCCGAGTTTTCCTGTATATTATTTCCCTTTTTTCTATAGAACTTCTTTTAGCATTTCTTGTAAGACAGATCTGGCAACAAATGTCTCCAATTTTTGTTTGTCTGAGAAAGTCTTTATTTCTCCACTTGTGAAAGATAATTTTGCAGGGTACAGAATTTTGTGTTGTTAGGGTTTTGTTTTTGTTTTCTCAACACTTTAAGTATTTCAGCACTCTTCTTGCTTGCATGGTTTCTGAAAAGTTGGATGTTTATTCCTACCTTTGTTCCTCTATAAATAAGGTAATTTTTTTCTTCTGGCTTTTTTAGGACTTCTTTATCTTTGGTTTTTTATACTTTGAAAATGATGTGTGTAGCAGTAATTTTAAGCATGTACCCTGTTTGGTGTTCTCTCTGCTTTCTAGACCTGTGGTTTATGTTTGATAGTAACTCGTGGGGAACTTCTTGGTCATTATTGTATTAAATATTTCTTCTGTTCCTTTCTCTTTCTTCTCCTGGTATTCCCATTACACATATACACATATGTTACACCTTTTGTAGTCATTCCACAGTCCTTGGATAATCTGTTCTTTTTTTTCCCCCCAGACTTTGACCTCTTTGCTTTTGAGCTTGGGAGGTTTCTATTGAAATATCCTCAAGCCCAGAGTTTCTTTTTTTTTTTTTTTTTTAAAGATTTTATNCCGAAGGCAGACACTTAACGACTGCGCCACCCAGGTGCCCCGAAGAGTTTAACTTTTTAACATGGTACAATCATCGGGTGAGCTGTTGCTCTTTATGGGAACGGTGGAGGATAGAGCAGTCTATGTTTTAAATGATGCTTCCAGACCTTAATTTATTCAAAGGCATAATAAAGAAGCCTTCTTCCTGTATCTCTAATTAATATTTATTTTGGTTGAACTCTGTGGAGTCATGGATTAAATACATCTTAGATATCTAAAAATTCTAGAAAGCCAGAAATTCCCCTATTTCCTTTTATTAAAAGGGAATATTTATTCCTTTTAAAATTAAATTAAGGTATTAGAAATGATAGTGAAAATAACAGCCCTATCTCAAAGAATTATTTAAAATTTGAATGAATTAATCTGTAGGCACTAAATACACTCTGTGTGTATATGTTAATGTTATTATTACCTAAGAGGAGTTTCTGTAACGTTTACAATATTATAGTATAGAGTGCCCAGTGTTCCTGTCATGCAGGGTTCTGAAACAAGTTGAGCATGGGATAATAAAGGGAGGATCAAATAATATCCACGGATACCTATGGTAGGGATAAGGTACAGATCTAGCAAGAAGAAAAGGAAAAATAAGAAGAGAGAATAAAGAAAAGAAAACAAGTGACAAGTCCTTCTGGTTTCCGGCTCTGCATATGAAGAGCTTGGAAGTCACCACTCTGTCCTCACAACAAGTAAAGGGCTGAACAGATGGAAAAATCAATAACTCTTCTTGGATCTACAGAGGGGTGGGGAGACAAGACAAACCACTGTCCCCAAGATTGGAGTGACAGACAACAAATACAGGGAGTCACAGCTTACTGGAGTGGAGACTCGTAAGCAGAACCTACCATGGGAACCAGTGCCAAGGGAGGAAGTCTGAATTGTAATTGATGAATTGCTGGAGGCTCAGTGTGGACAAGTCTGGGAGTTAACACTCCAAGGGCACCATGTCATGTGGAGGCTGCCACACTTCTGTGAGTTTTACCTCTATGAGTTCAACTAGGTGCCCATAGTAATTGTCAGAGAAAAATCTCCAAGAGCTTCTAGCAAGATGAGAGGAAAAGGAACATTTTGAAATTAAGGCAGAGCACTCTGTTCTTCTTAAGGGCTGCCCTCAGGAGAAACTACTAAAACAGAGCCTAACCCATAGGGATATTATCAGAGCCTAACTGACCTAGAAGGAGGGAAATACCCAACCCAGCCCACTCTATCCATATTCTCCTACATAAAATGGGAGAAAGAACCTGAGAAACACTTGTGAAGTACACAATCCAGAGGCATAAGCTCACTAAAAGGCTGAGACCTAACCACAGGACTATAGAATGCTTCTCCTCCCCCACATCTCTCCACCACATCACTAAAAGCCTCTTCTAGCAGTTTCTTTTACCCAATACATTATGTTAGACTTTCAAGAAAAAAATTACAAGACAAACTAAAAGGTAAAGAACACAATTTGAAAAGACAGAGAGCAAGCATCAGAAACAGACATAGCAATTAAAATTATCAGACCAGGAATTAAAATAACTATGATTAATATGCTAAGGGTTCTAATGGATAAAATAGCATGCAAGAACAAATGGGCAGTATAAGTAGAGAGATGGAAATCTTGAGAAAGAACCAAAAAGAAATACTAGACATCAAAAATACTGTAATAAAAATGAAGAATGCCTTTCTTAGGCTTATTAGTAGACTGGGCATAACTGAGAAAAGAAACTCTGGGCTTGAGGGGCGCCTGGATGGCTCAGTCGTTAAGCATCTGCCTTCAGTCCAGGNCGTGATCCCAGGGTCCTAGGATTGAGCCCCACATCGGGCTGCCTGCTCCACTGGGAGCCTGCTTCTTCCTCTCCCACTCCCCCTGCTTGTGTTCTCTCTCTCTCTGGCCGTCTCTCTCTGTCAAATAAATAAAATCTTTAAAAAAAAAAAAAGTTAAACCTCAATATTTGAATAGTATCAAGATCATCTTCAGCATGGTGGTTCTTTTTTTGTTAAAGATTTATTTATTTATTTATCTATCTATCTATTTATTTATTTATTTTAGAGAGAGGGAGACTGTGGGGGGAGGGGCAGGGGGAGAGAGAGATTCCTGAAGCCAACTCCCCACTGAGCAAGGAGCCCAGCGCAGGGCTTCAGATAGGCCTCCATGCTGGGCCTTATCCTTGGACTCTGAGGTCACTACCTGAGCTGAAATCAAGAGTCACCCAACAGACTGAGCCACCTGGTCGTCCCAGCAGGATGGTGGTTTTAACAATGAATTGAATCATTTGAGAACTATCACCTCAGGGCTCTGGACAGGCTCAGTCAGAAGAGCGTGCAACACTTGACCTCAGGGTTGTGAGTTTGAGCCCCATCTTGGGTGTAGAGATTATTTAAATAAATAAAAGTTAAAAAAATAATAAATGAAATTTCATCTCAAAATTTGAGGGGGAAAAACATACAGGTACTTTTCTGTATTGATTCAAGGGGCTATCCCAAGAATTGCCTGTCATATTAAAAAACAAGTAAAATTTTATTGCATTTATCACACAAGTAATACATAGTCATGGTGGGTAATATATATAATCAGAAAGAAGGCAGGATGGCAGAAAGAAGGAAAGAAGGGAGGGAGGATACAAAAGAAGCAAAAGTAAAAGGAGGAAAGGGAAAGGAAGAGGAAAAATCTTAAATCCCGTCAGTCATTAAAAATCACCATTAACGTTTATGTGTGTGTGTGTGTGTAATATAAATAGCATGTCATGCTTTTCCTAACCTGCCTTTATTTTTTTACTGAATAATATATGGCTTTATTGTGTAGATAACCTATTATTGGACATTTAGATTATTTTCAATTTTCCTTTTTATCCTTTACATGATTGTAATTAATTTCTTAGGATTCCGTCTTAGAAATGAAATAAGTGGGTTAGCAGGTAAGTAAAATGTTGAAGTGTTGACATTATTGCCACGTTGTCATCTAAGAAGTTCATGCCATTTATATTTCTACCATTAGAGTTCCAAACCACAAGCAAATATTGTTATTCACTGTTATTTTAATTGCCATATGCTTTATTACTAAGAAGAAACTTTTTTTTTCAAATGTTTATGGACTGTTTATTAATTATATGATTTCAAGGTTAAAAGCAGCTCTCCTTTTCTATAGCTTTAAATTAGATTACTGAGAAACTGGATTCCCAGTTGAATAACACACAAAATATTGCCAGGTTCTGCTAACTATAATATGCTGTCTGATTTTAAAGTCTCAACGTGCATGGAGTCCGAGCCAGAGGTCATCCGATGCTTGAGATTGGCACTGACCAACGCTGTCAAGGACATTGTGCAGCAGATTATATTTGTGATGAGCTCTGGGAGAAACTGTGAGACCAACCTCAACAAGCACAGCATTCCTGAATGTTTGCGTGAGAGCATTCCCAAGGAATGGAATTATATTCCAAAAGAAACTAAAAGGAAAGAATCAAGCAAAGGTATCTTTCTTTCTTCCCTTTTTTTTTTTAAACACATCCCCAAAGAAGCAATTTTCCAAGATATGAAATCAAGTAAAATTCTGAAAATTGTAAGATTTGTTAACTATTTTAGTCCTTTTTCTACCATTTCTATGTATTTGGGATTTGTAATTTTTTTTACTGTGAGCCTTATGACCAAGGAAATTAGAAATGAAAATGACTCAGATGGTCGTCTTTATTTAACTACCAAATCAGAATTTTCAGTGCTATGTTGTGTTCATGTTAGTATTCACGGATTAGTTGATGATTGTGACTAACCTTAAATCTACAGAGTAATCTAAAATTCATACTCTCAAGAAGATTGCCAGGGTGCTCAGTTTAATATTTTTCCTTGAAGTTTTTTCCACTGCAACCACCAATTATTACTTTCTTTTCTCTTGTTAACAGACCTACTTGTGTACATTTAGGTAAAAAATAGCACCCCATTTAGTATCTATAAATTTTTTTGACAATTTCCCCTCAATATCTATGGTTCTGAATTCAGTACTTTGTTCCTATTAGGGGCTGTGCATCTAAGTGTATTTTAGAACCATGAGTTACATTATTCATTTATTTTATTTTATTTTTAAAAGATTTATTTATTGGGACACCTGGGTTCCTCAGTCAGTTAAGCATCTGCCTTCAGCTCAGGTCATGATCCTGGGGTCCTGGGATCAAGTCCCACATCAGGCTCCCTGCTCAGCGGGGAGTCTGCTCCTCTCCCTCCCCCTTCCTCTGCTGCTCCCCCTGCTGTGCTCTCTCTCTCTCTCTCTCTCTCTCTCTCTTTCTCTCCCGCTGTCAAATAAATAAAATCTTTAACAAAAATTATTTATTTATTTTAGAGAGTAGGGAGTGGGGGCAGAGGGAAAGAATCCTCAAGGATAGTCCCTGCTGAGTGGGGAGCCCGACTTAGGCTGTATCTCACAATCCTGAGATCATGACCCGAGCTGAAACCAAGAGTCAGATGCTCAACTGACTGAGCCACCCAGGCGCCTCTCATTTATTTTATTAATTAAGACCTCTTTTCTTACATGGTTTCTTTGAACCTATGTGTTTCTGCATTAAGATCCCTTTGAATGTATATTATGTAGCCATATTAATGAATCTTCTTTAGGTTATTTAAAATAAAACTTTCCCCTTTATATCAATCTTTAAAGAAGAATATTTTTTCATTAACTTAAGGTTCAATGGTTAATATTGGTAAAGTATTCTAACTGAACCTACTGAAGTCAATTGAAGGGACTGGTCTTCCTTTCATTCTTCTCCATGGATATCCTAACTAATGTGGCTTTTATCCAGCAACCTTATATTACAAACTCAAATCAATTATCTATCTGTGACCTTTCATAGTAATGCTTTAATTCTGTCCAAGCCCTATTAAACTGCATGTGAATCTAGTAAAGCCATTTAATTGAAATTGGAAAATGTCAGCTTTTCATTACTTAAGTTGTTCCTTGTCTGAGTTGTTGCCATCTCTCCTTCGTTCTAGCTTTTGGATATTTCATAGATTTTGAGCAATTCAGGAGGTATAATCTATAGCTAACATATAACGTTGTATAAACACTATTTTGTTTGTGGCTTTTAAGTCATTCTATTCATGAATAATTTTGCTTTGTACAGGTGTTCTGGAATTCTTCCATAATCTTTCAAGGAACCTCAGGTTCAAAAAAATGCTCACTTTGTCGATACCAGTTCTTGTGATTTTCCTTATTAAGTAATATTCTACATGAAACTATCGCTAAGAGTAGATGTACAACACTTATACAATGGACAGCCATAAAGGGGTGCCAAATCACATAAATACATAAAAGGAAATGTTGGAGGAAAGTGACTGTATAAACCCTTTTGTGCATTCTGGGTAGATATGACAATAGGAGAAGACTGTGATTCTCCCTCTCTCTACCCTCTTTTAGACTGACAGTGCTCAACCTTTATTATCACTATGGTATGCAAGACAGATAATATTTACAAGCCA
The DNA here is from genome assembly GCF_002007445.2 of Ailuropoda melanoleuca. Lineage (NCBI taxonomy): Eukaryota > Metazoa > Chordata > Mammalia > Carnivora > Ursidae > Ailuropoda > Ailuropoda melanoleuca. The sequence goes on along the minus strand of NC_048220.1, from coordinate 66,907,415 downwards.
GACAGTAAATCCCTTATTCCTTCAATTGATATTTACTCAGTGAGTTACTACTACATGCCATGTGCTTTAGTTGAGGTTAGAGATAAACTATAAATTAGATACCTCATCTTGGTGCTCCAAGACTAGTATAGCTGGTTCCAATGGGTGCAGACACCTCTGGGAATGTACAAGACAATTCTTTAGTGTATGAGAAGACAGGAAGAAATGAAACTTTAGTAAAATTTCATATGAAGATTGTCACTGTAACTCTCCCTTGGTCTGTGAGTGAGGCAGTTATGGGGGGGTGGTAATGGACAGGGTAGCCTACTCTTTCATTAGCTTTCAGGGTACAATACTAAATTAAGTTCGTCCTTTGTATTTCAGAATCTAGTTTTAACAACATTAATCCTCACAAAACACACGAGTGGCTTTAACATACTCCTGTAAATCAACAAATCAACTGCAGTTGAAAACTAATACTGACAATGTCAGGAAGGGCGAACAATAACCAAGTGACCTGAGCTCTTTCTCAGCCATATTTATAAGGTAGAATGGGGATGATCTGATCAGATTTGGTCCAAAAAAGATTTTTAAAAAGGAAATATATGGGAAAACCATTTGAAATACGACTTCCCATACATTATTGTTAAACGTGAATCCCTCCTAAGTAGGTATTGTGCCTTGAGATACTAGCGAAAGATGGTTGGAAATCATCTTGATTAGCAAAAGATTTCAGAACTGAGCATCCAAAACATGAAGACAAACCTCTGTAATGGTTTTCAAGGACGTTTTAAGTCAAGTGATATTTAACCCAGTACTTTACAGTATTTGTCTACATAACGATAAATGTTTAGAGTCCTTTATGTTGTCAGTGGTGGTTTTTTTGAGGATTCTAACTTATCAAAAGACAGTCACTAGCTTAAGGGAACATTTGTCCTTCTGAAACAGTGAAAATGAGAGAACACAGAAAACTCTATGGTGACAAACTGAAGTGCATTTTTTATTAGTCAGTAAATACTGTTACATAGAAAATAGCGAGGATTTAAAGAAATAAATATTACAATAAATTAAACAATGTAGGAGATTTACCGAACAGATGAATGAAAATTCAGATGCTTCTGATACAGCTCAGCTTAGGTATTTTCTCCCTTATGTTTCAAGAACAGATACACAAAGTAGTTGTTTTGTTTCATTGACAACAGTATTTTTTTAAAAGATTTTATTTATTTATTTGTCAGAGAGGGAGAGAGCATAAGTAAGGGGGAGCAGCAGAAGGATAGGGAGAAGCAGGCTCCCCGCTGTGCAAGGACCTTCCCCGCTGCGCAAGGACCCTGGGATCAGGACCTGAGCCGAAGGCAGATGCTTAACCAACTGAGCCACCCACACACCCCTGATTGACAGCAATTAAATAAAAAATACACCAGATAGATTTTGTGGCAGTAAATTACTTTTTATTTATTTTATTTTTTGAGATTTTATTTTTAAGTACTCTCTATACCCATCGTGGGGCTTGAATTTAGAACACCAAGATTAAGAGTCACATTGAGCCAGGCAGCTACCCCAATATATTACTTTTTAAATAAGAAGAATACTTTATGGGAGAGTTGTTGGAGTAATTGTTTTAAATGAATGGATTCTGGGGAGGAAACAGAGGTAGCATTGCAAGAAAAAATGTATTCATGCTATCATTCACATGCAGATTGTTGGGAAAGAAACTGATGGCAGAAATATACAAAATGCTATCAGAAGTTATTAAGATAGTTTATTTTAGAAAAACCAGAAATATTAGTTTTATAAGAACCAGCATCAACAATAAAATTATCATATCTACACATTTAAGAATTTAGAATTTTCTAACATAATTTAAATATTTAAAATATTCCAAATAAGATTCCTGAATATTTTTCTTAAAAATACAAAAATGAAATAATTTTCTGTTTGTTTTCAAGAATATCTAGTGTACATCACGATTAATGAATATTTAGCAGTCAAATGTCAACAACAGTGTTGCCTATTTGATGGTTGAGGTTAAAAAACAAGTGCTGTGATTTCATAAGCACAGTTATTGATAAACTTGTTCCAATGTAGATCTATGTAGGTTCATGAAATAGCTTTTTCACCTGTGATAGCCATTAAAATCAAGTGTTGAAACAAACTGAACTTAGAACCTGTCCTTTGAATCACTGTATCAAAGTGTTAAGTCCAGATTTTAAGAATAATAAAGCATATTAAATCACATTCTCCTCAGTTAAGAAATTATTATGGACATCTTATACCATTAATAAATAAAATTAAAAAAATAACTTTAAGATATTATTTTGGTTTTACTTCATTCATTGTAAATTTCCTTTCTGCATGTTTTATAAGCACAAAATATATGATTACAGCCAGTGGTACATGTCTAGGAAGAAAGAAATGATAAATACATAAATATTCATATCACATTGCATCCATTCTAAGACATACATTTTTTTCACACTTTGTCAACTCTGAAATTGGCCCTTCCAACATGTAACATATATATGGCTTAGATAGAAGCCAGAATATTTAAATAAGGGCAGAAAAATAAGTGTGTGGCATTCTTAAAAGATCCCTTCCTGGAGTGTTGTTAACATCATCACAGACTCAGAGTCTCTATGATTAGTAGAATGGATTTATTCATTTGTCATTAGTCTAAAGGTTCTGATTGGAATTTGCCATAAGCTTTATTAATAAAGTCGTGGGGATTTGAGTACCTGGAGTCCTCAGATTTTCTCAAACATCAGTAGAAGTGCCAGTGTGAAAAGAATTAGAAGAATTAGTAATCTTTACCTGATATCTCCTTAGATTGTCAAATGTTTCCTTGGTATCTGCAGTTAAACCCTCTAAACAGAACACAAGATATAATCTTTTGAGTCAAACACCTGAGAGTAGAATAGGGAGTATATGACACAAATATGTAAAGAACAACAAACATTTAAAATCATTTAAGAACACAGGGAAGAGTGGTCACAAAGGAGTTTCTTAATTTGCTTTATCTATATTTGAAGCTTCATCTAAGCATACTCGTTGGATAAAAAGAAAGCACTTATCAGAGAACTATTCTTTACCGTGTACTGAACTAGGTGTTCTCACATTTAATATTTTATTGAACACAATAGTCTTATGAGATCTTTCGAATATATATTGGGCCCCATTTTACAAACTTATGAAGATTGTTCCAGTTCATTTTTAACATGAGTTTTATTTATTTTTTTTATTTTTTTAAAGATTTTATTTATTTATTTGACAGAGATAGAGACAGCCGGTGAGAGAGTGAACACAAGCAGGGGGAGTGGGAGAGGAAGAAGCAGGCTCATAGCGGAGGAGCCTGGCGTGGGGCCCGATCCCACAACGCTGGGATCACGCCCTGAGCCGAAGGCAGATGCTCAACCGCTGTGCCACCCAGGCACCCCTTAACATGAGTTTTAAATTGTCATGAATTTCTGTGGAGTCACTAGACTAGACATATGTTTTCCAAGAGCTTTGTACTTTTTTAGAGCAAAGTGACTTCTTTAAATATCACAAATATCATGAAAAATCTTTCACATTGTTTTATTATTTTTGTTTAGCAAAAGCAGTAAGAATGTTTTACCAAAGAACTCAAAGGTACCTCATGAAGACAGAAATAAGATAAACAATAATAGATGATAATATAAAAGATGACAGCATGGCACATTACAGACCTAATTCGCAGGAGGAGAGGACTTTGAACCAAGAGTTGAAAAAGATGGGTGGCTCCTGGCGAGAGAGGGCATTCCAGATGAGAGTAATGAGATATTCAGAAGCCTTAAAGCAATGAGGATAAAATAAAGATAAGGCTTACAGAAACTGGCTGAGGTTGGACTGTGGAATCTTGTGACAGCAACACTCCAGAGACTGATCTTGTAACAGCGGGAAACAGCTAAAACAACTGTGGCAGAGAAATTAGGGAATAAATTTTATAGTATGTGAATCTGGCTTCACAACACAGGAGAGAGGCTAGGCATAGTCCGGAGCAGGGAGATGAGTTAGGAGAGAACGGCAGTATTCCAGGTACCATTTGTAAGGAGGAGCTTTAATAGGTCGGTAGCCATGCTTCACAGTGAGGTGAAACTGGGTGTCAGAGGTGAGGGAGTAGGAGGATTTATCAATGTGCTTTCTGGAATGAAAAATCAACAGGACTACTTAAAAGATTTTAAAAGAAGAAAGAATGGAAGGGATGGGGGGCCTGAAGGAGGAGGGGTGGGAGAGTCAGCAAGGCCAAGCTAGTTTGGGAGGAAAACAACTAATTTGGTTTCAATTATAATGAATTTAATTGTAATGATTACTAGAACAGAGAAGTGAAATGTCCAACAGGGAGCTGTAGTTGTAGGATTGCTACCCTGGAGAAAGGCCAAGACTGAAAATTCTAAGAATCATCTGGAAGAGTGGTTCTCCACTAGGAAAGATTTTGCCCCCAGGGGACATTTGGCAATGCGTGGAGACATTCTTGGTTGTCACACTGAGGAGAATGTTACTTGGCATCTAGTGGGTGTAGGCCAGAGATGCTGCTAAAACATCTTGTAGGGGCGCCTGAGCGGCTCAGTGGTTGAGCGTCTGCCTTCGGCTCAAGGCGTGATCCCGGCGTTCTGGGATCAAGCCCCACATCGGGCTCCTCCGCTGGGAGCCTGCTTCTCCCTCTCCCACTCCCCCTGGTTGTGTTCGCACTCTCGCTGGCTGTCTCTGTCAAATAAATAAATAAAATCTTTAAAAAATAGTAATAAAATAAAATAAAACAAAACACCTTGTAGTGCATAGGACAGCTCCTCACAACAAAGATTTATCCAGCCCAAGTGTCATTAGGGCCAGAGTTGAGACCCCCTGATCTAGAGAGGGGGGATCAGTATACTCTTAAGAGAAATGACACCAAGCAAGGGAGGGTGTGTGGAATCATGAGTCAATAGGCAGGGACTTCTTACCAATACTTACATTTAAGAGGTGTTAGTATAAACTAGAACTAACATGGACACAAAGAAACAAAGAAGAGTAATAAAGGTAACCATGTGCCAGTTTGTTGGCTCGTTCATTCACCAAATCTTTGTTGAACAGCTGATATATGAGGTACCAAGTATTGGGGAGACAGTAGTGTCTTCATGGAGCTTATGATCTAGTGGAGGGTGACAGATAATTAACAATTAAGAAGTTGACTATTAGGTGACAAAATAGCCTCTAATGATAGGGAGGAGGTGGGAGCTGGGATGGAAAGAGCCTAAAGGGACGCTTCGGATGGCATGGTGAGTGAAGGCTATCTGAGGAGCTGACATTTGGGCTAAGGAGTAGAAGAAGGGGAGCCAGTCCCCTCAAGATCTGGAATGATTCGGTTATGGATTCCGAGGGAGAGGGTTTAAGAAAATACCAAAAGCCACAAAGAGGTCCTTCAGAAGGTGCCTTTACCTTTGTTAATTAAGAGGCCATCTGACCCCTTTAAACCTGCAGTCTTAATAGATAAATATTTTCTAAACTTCATTCGTGAGAAAGGAAAAAGAAAATGAGTTTGAGATTTGAGGAATTTTAGGCAGCACTGGAGGGGACCCCAGTGGAGTTCTGTCGGAATATGTCAAGCACTTGCTCTTCTCAACAATTTTCTCCACAAAAATTAGACATCCCCACACAACACTCAAAACAACACAGTGACGGAATGCAAATGCTAATATTAATCATACCTTTTCTCTCCTTTCTTCCCCAGGCTTCACAAGGCTTTCTGCTCAGGCAGTATCTATTGTAATCAGCAAGCTACCTACGGTGATTGCATGTTTGCCTCCCCCAATTAAATACTTCTTTTTTCTGTCTGAGAGAAAAATGTCAAAAAACTTTGTTGAATTGAAGAAAGCTAGCCTCCTTGTCTGGAACTTGATTGTAATTATATGTCGGATATTTGAGGATGGAAACACTGTGGAACTTGTAACAGGTGCCTCCCTTGACAGATGGAGTAAAGAGAAACTTGGTGTAATCTGTGTGTGTTTGGAAGGCATCATGGGAAAGCAGACAAGTGGCCCTAATCAAATGACCCAGAAGGTCATACAGAGCATTGAGCAGGAAAAACCCAACTGGATTGAGAGCCAATTGTTGAAAGCAAGGAAATTGAGCACCAAATGGTAAAGCGATGTTTTTCTTTCACTGAATTTCATCAAATACGTTCACAATAACAAAATCACCAATAGACAACAACAAAAGACTGTGAGATAGGCAACAGTGGTGATTTTATTAACTTTATGGGAACTTTGGTGACTACAGAAACAGATAAATATTCCATTAAAAACAAGACTATCAGACGTTCCTTGTTTTATGAAAATTTGAACCCCATTGACACGCTGGAACATTATACCTGTTTAGTCTCCATCCTAAGGTTTCTGATAAAAAGGGTGGTAGTTAAACCCGAGAGAATTTGGTTTCATTCCTTTTCAGTGCACAAACAGGTATCTTGTGGATAGCCTGGAGCATTTTGTAAATGGATTGGGCATGGAGATTAAATTAAGAAGGAATTAATGGATATAAAAGGCTTTTTATTGCTTTCTGTGTACCTGATTGTCAAAAAGGTACACATTTTTCATCTGGTAATGTAAGAATCCCAGAGGGCAACTGGGGCATATCACACTCGAGCTATAAACACACCCAGCTGTTTCTGTATGAAAATGTCAGCCTCCTCATAGGTTTGTCACCAAGAGCTAAGTGATTTGTGGGATTGCTAAGATTTTTAAGGGTCCCTGATGAATTTAAATATGTACATAGAATACTCCTGTCTTAAAATTAGTCTTCAGTTTAGAACTGCATGATATTGATAAAGGAATTACAATTCATATGGTCTACAGATCACTAAGCCAGTGCTTTCTTAGACCACTCACACACACTGTCCCCCATTCTTTTAAAATCTATTCATGTTGCTAGCAGATACTCTTTTAACTCTCTTTGCGAAACGACTCAAAGTTGTTACTTTCCTTAGTACGTGGTAGAGACAAAGAGCTCAGGCTTTGGAATCAGATGGACAAGTACAAATCCCTTGTAAGTGGGCCATCTTGGGCAAATTATGGAATCTCTCAAGGCCTTGTATTCAGTGGTGATACTAAGCTGCTGGGAGTGGTTTTGAAAAACTAGATACCATTCATTAAGTTTTTAGCATCAAGCTTAGAACTAGTAAGCATTTATTATTTATAAACTCTATTAAAATACATTGCACTCACTGGTATTATGATAATGAATACTCTTTACTGGTTTGTATTCATCTGTAAGACTTCATATTACTCCACATGGGAAAATAGAGGTAATCGTGATCTCGTGGTCTTGTCATACTGACTTCTAGAAATTTACTTCTAGGCTGTCCTGTGGGCAGGAATAACAGCAGCAGTCAGGCAAATGCTTAGTAACTCTAAAAGCAGCCTTCTTAATCTTTACATTTGCATTCAATACCAATTTACAGGTATTGAATCCAATGACTGAAAGATTAAGGCCAGATGTCATATCCATGGCAGTGGTTATAAAGAGGAAAATAAGAATAAAAATAGTGGATCATAAATTTATGATACTTCTGATTTAGGGGTCCCTCTCTCAATAAGATCAGTGTAATGTCTTATACCTGGGGCCACCTACAGGAGTCCGTTAATAAATTTTTTTCCCTTAAAAGTTGGTTTAAATTCTTCATAAACAGCACCAACACATGTGATACCTCCAGTACAGGGAGTTGTCGAGCTAATATTTGGCTGATTAACTATCTGTTGCAACATGCATCCCAAATAAGAATTGCTGATTTTTAAAAATATCTCAGAGTCCTCAAAGTTCCTGAATGCGTATTAGTAAGTATGTAATTAGCACAATGCTATGTCTTTCTCAGTTTCTCAAATATCAATATATAAGTGTTATGATTTAAAGTTATCTCTTGTATTTATTTGAAATGGTTAAATTTGACTTATTAACTCACGTTAGGTCATCTCTTACTGGATTTAATGGGTGCCATAGGAATGCATCTCTTGACTCTGATTTCAGGTCGATTATCTGTTATACAAGTGAACTTGTACCTCCACGTATTTCTCACAAATCGATGATCATTTAGTTTCTAGATCTACAGCATAAAGGAAAATGCATTTTAAACCCTGATGTCTGTGTGTAGGTGAAGGGCTGCCTTGGCTTTGCCGTAATTGTTTTAAGTTTGGGACTGTAACCATTAGACTGAAATAAGTCTTCTGTTAGGATAATCGAAATTTTAATTCCCCATGACGATGATCTTGGAACTGCACAATATCATTTAGGTAGATTTCTTTCACTCGCATTCAGATTTAACTTTGATTTTATGGAAATTGTGAGCAGACTTGCCGTGGAAGGGTGGCAGGCAGCTGAACGCATTGCTCGTCTCCCATACTGCTTGAGAGCATTACTATTCATTAAAATAACCTTCACTTTGTAGTAACACTCAAGCTGTAAACAGTCAACTTAGATTCTGGAGAACACACAGCCCCAAAAGTAAAGAAATGTCTGTCTTTGCAAAGTAATTTGTCGAGTTGAAGATTATTGTTTTTCATCATGGTGACCCTGACTTGGCTGGCTGGGTGCATATACAGATTAAGATTAATGCAGTTATTCCTTGGCTAAGGTCTGCCTCTTTCAGGACACATTCTCCCTAATGACATGATTGATAGGCAGTCCCAAATCCAGAGAGGAACTCATTAATCATGGCATTGACTGAATCCAATCATTTGCTTCACCTGCACAGTGATGGACAGGAAAGGATACAATTCAGGGGCTGACACTGAGACACTCTTTTGTAAGAGGGCCTCAACTTTTTCAATGTCAGCCTCTACAAAACCTGACAGATTTTGCCTGCAACCTGTATGGAGCTTCAAAAAGATATGTACAAATTTCTTTTCTTGCAACAAGGTCTTTTCTGTTTGTTTAAAGATTTACTCTAGCTAATGAATATGTCTAAGAGTAGTATGCACTTTATTTTTGGCAAGCTTTATACAATGGTAAAGTTCTTTTTTTTAAAAAAAAGAAAGATGTTTTGAAGCTACATGTGGAAGCAATATAAAAGTTAATGTCCAGCAGCTGGGTATCATTTGGTTCAGTCTTCAGGTCAGCGGCACTGACTCTTAGCAGAACTAATTTTATAATCATGGCAAAATCTCAGTAATGAACTGCAGTATATAGCTGATTACACCACAGTAAATTTCATTTAGTCTGAGGAACAGTGGAAAACCGTGCATTTTCTTAAGAATACTTAGATTGCAAAGCCTAACATGATCCCAATACCAGCTGTAATAAGAAAAGTAGCGTGGGATGTATATGATGTACGTTGAATATCATGATTTCTTTTGCTCTGGTATAGTTGGAGAATTTTTTTAAATTTATGTCATTCATCGTTATTATGTGAATAATGTTTAAAATCAATAACAAACAAATGTGTTGTTAGAAATGTTTCACAAATAAAAGTTGCATATTCCTGGTGTGCTGATAATAGACCCTTTTCCTCGAAGAACCATCAGGGTAGTGACTTTTGCTAGGTATCCTCACCAAGAAGAAACAGGAGAGGGGCCATATATTTTTAAAAGGCAACAAGTGTCAAAAGGCCAATGTAAAATACCCAGTGGTAAGCACGCTGCCAGGAAGTGCCCAGCCTATATTTAGCATAATAGGCTCCCCCTTTTGACACTTTAATTAGTCTTTAATGTGTTCGAAGACAGGTGTAAAGAGGAATCTACAAAAGACAGAATACCAAAGCTATTTCTGGCATCAAAGATACTTTTTATCCTCAAGGAGAAAATACAAATTATTTCTTACATGTTCTTAAAAAGAAATGTTTTGTTTTCATCCCATGATTACAGCAATTTCAACAATTGCAGTAATGGGAAAATGTTTTATAGATAGGAGTACAAATGCAATAAAGAACTGTTTTAAAGAAACGATTCAATTTTTTTAAATGCTTTCAGGTGCTTAGTTCTGAGGCGCTGTTTCTATGCGCAGGGGTGGTTTGGGAAAGCTTACCTATTTGAGCGGTCTTTATGGTGCTTTGAATATGAGATTTACATCGACTCTCCACACTCAATCTCTTTGATTATTTTCCATCTTTACAATTCTTCACCACTGATACTTATATGCTTTCTTTGTACTTAGCGCATTTATGACAATAGAGAAAAGCACAGCCTTAGAAGAAGGAGACAGTGCTCTTGAACTGACTGAGCAGAAAATAAACATGATGGTCCTGGAGATCTGCCACAAACCAGGTGGCAGCGAGTACCTGCGGCAAATTTATCACATCATGCGGCTCAATGAGGTAGGGAAACGGCCTTTTTACCGAGCAATTAGGTGTGTACTGGCCTGAGGCAGCGTCTGCTGGCAGCTAAGGGTTAGTCAAGGAGGTGATAATACTTCTTAAAGTCAATACCAAACTCAATATTGCATTATTAATAGAATCTATTCAGCCCCGGCTGTTCTGCATTTGTACAGCGGAAGCTTCACCGAAACAATGTAGGTTTTATTTATATGGTTTAAACAATAACACGGCTCATAAACTCAGTTCAGTTCTGAATTGTATAGACTAGACGTGTAGGTGGGGAATTGTGTGTTTGTGACTGTGAAGCTGATGTTAAAATCTGCTGTTTGTGAAATGATGAATTTTCCGGAGAGAGGTGTTCTTCTCCTGTAGACGTCATACTTGTCTGGTGAAGTGGGAGAGTTCTTACATAATGAGAAAACTTGAGAAGAATATCGAACCATATTAGGGAGCAGCTAGATTAACCCAAGAAAATGCATTAATGCATGGACACTGGTTAGAGCCAATGTCATGCTTGCCTATGTGTCTGCTGGGTTAAGCCTCTGACCTGGCATGTTTCTGGCTGTTTGAGCAAAAATGTAAAGAGCCATTATCTCAGCTATGGCCTTGAAACAATACAAGTGTGCTAATCTCATCAGGTTTTTAATTTGAGCATTTGTACCTGAATTAGAATGTGACATCTAATGTGAACTAGAATCGTTTTTATTTGCAAATGCATGAATGTATTTTTCAGAATACTAAAAATTCTATAATATGAATAATGGGAAGCTGAAGTAGGCCTTAAAAACGATATATTTCTGGGGAGTGAATTAAATTCTACCACAGCATTTTACAACTCAGTTACATAAATGTTCTTTCCGCTACCATCTACCTAAAACTTCAAGTAAATTTTGTTTCCTGGCTTTCCTAGAGCTAATCAACCAGTCAATAAACAGGTGATATAATAGTGCATTCAGTCATCGCCTGAGAAGGATGTGAGGGATTTGTTGCTATGAGAAATGGTCCAGTCCCTGAGGCACTAGAGCTCAGTATATAATTGTTAGCAAGTAACACAACTTATTCCCATTTGCTAATGATCCCTCTCAATTTGTTTAGGGTTTCTATGTGGGGAACTCAGGAGCTCCTGGAGTTGGCTAACTGAAAGACCACCATTGTGAAGTCAGGTCTTCACTGGCATGGCCACGTGGCCACCCAGATGGGCCTAAGTAACCATGGTGATTACTGAGGAACAGATGTTGCAGGAGCATTACCCTCAGATTTTTAGGAAAGGTTTAGCGTTACAAGAGTTCTGAGAACAGTTATGGCTGGTAGAGATTGCCAAACTGATAGACCAGTCCACTTTTTAAAAGCCCTTAACATGAAAAAGATCAGTAATCACCAATAAGCAAAATTAAGTTGCATATTTACCGGCTGTCAGCCACCTGTTCTATTCAGGAAATCGAAAGGCTGTTCTCCCCTCGTGGAATTTGTGGACCTCTGAGGCCGTGGCTCTGAGCAGCTCTGTTGTGAGACCTGATGTGTGTACAACTCGTCACTGGGGCACTGCCACATTTTGATCAACGAAGTTCCAAGTTAGGATTTGTCTTTCCTTACAGCTGAATACACCTATTGTCAGGGGAATGTTTCTCACACGGGATGTTGGGCTAAGTACTTGCTGATTGTGCTGAGAAGCCTCGGGGCAAGGTAGGAGGTGGCCTACTGGGAGGTGAGGCTGGACCGGAGAAAGTAGTGAGCCCTTTGCCCTGTGACTAAAACATTCAGACCCGAGACAAACTCAGTCACGCCCCTGGCTGACTCGGTGCCTAGCGTAGGATTTCCGGCAGTTTCTACACTGAGGCCTCGTCGTGCCGTAGGTGTAATCACCCCGTGAAGCTCCTTCACCTGCCGAGTAGCACGAGGAGTCTTGAGCATTTTCAGGTGTTCTTGCTGCATGTGCTTCAAAAAGGCAGCGTAAACACCGTGGCATTTACAGGTACGGGCCTGGGCAAGGGGAAGAGTGAGTGTGCCGTCGAGTAACAGCAAAGTTATGAGAGGAAATGAGTTGAAGAGTGTGCGTCTTTGGGGTAAAGGGAGGATGTCGGAGCACGAAAGGCCAGTGGGTAGTTGAAGAACCTGGAACGGTGGGTAGAGAAATAAGCTTCAGTGTAACTGCACAGGGAGGGTGTTCAACAGAGGATGTTCAAAGAAGAATGTATCTTTTCTAAAGAAATATATCACATTAGCAGCAAGTCTGGTTAAAGCGACACCACAAAAGAAAAAAAACAAAAAACAGGCTTTTGAGAAGGGGGAGTGTCGAGGGACAAGAGTGACCAGACAGGAGAGAGGTCAGAGAAGTTAACAAGGGAGAGAACACCATTGTGTTCCCAACTTGCAACACAGCACTTGATCTTTTTTGAATTGTGGAACAAGGACGACAAAAAAGCCAAACGTAGCAATGTAAGAGGAAATCAGTTGAAACAGATGGTTATTAGCCAAGAAAACAGTTGTTCTTGTTAGTATCTTTTATTCCTTTTTAAAATTTTACATTCAGAAATCATGATGGAGAGAAATTTTATTTCTGTATACAAATCTAAAGCTAGGCATAACGTTCTGGTGGTTTTATTATCTAATGATACTTAGGAGTCCCTGTGTGTGAGTGTTGCTACAGAATTCATCTAAGGAGATGTGGTCCACAATGAGCAAATTTAAGAAATGATTACCATAGTTGAGTAGTGGTTGCTTTTGATGTTTCGGGTTTTAGGATCTAACGTTTACCTTCCTGGATGAGTACAGTGGGCGTTCTCTATTGAGGAAGTTACACTATAGAGGCACCGGAAAAAGCACAGTGAACCGAGACCAAAGGCGTGGCTTCTCACTGGGACTCTACCACTCACCCCTGTGTAACCTCAGCTCATCCGTGACCTTTCAGAGCCAACCGCTGAATGTGGTAGGGGCTAGAGTTATTCAAACTTTCGAGTGCCCGCCAGTCTCCTGGGAAATCATGTTAGTACTTAGATTCTCTTTGGGGTGGCGCCCAAGATTCTGTTTTTCTAACCTGTTCCCGGCTGACTGGGCTTGTCTGGGCGCCAGACTTCGAGTAGCAAGGGTTTTCCAGGTGACCTCTGAAGTCCTCTTCAGCTCTAATGTTCTCAACCTAGTCCTACTCTTGAAGAAAAAAAATATATTTTGACATACTGAAAACCAGGAGAACTTTTATATTTTATTTCTTAAATGACTTATTAATAGTAAGTATATGATGGTTTACATGGGAAACTTGACATCATTTTAATTGTTGTCTTCCAGAGAGAGGCCAATAAGATAGATTAGGATCCTTCACCTTATTTATGAATGGAAAATGAAATATAAAGCGGTAAATTGACTTTTTTGCCCAGGCCGCCACTGGCAGTTGGGGGATTAGAATTGTGTACGTTGAGCGTCATTTGAACCTTGATATTTTTCAGTCCACAGCATGGAAATAGAGTTTAGGAGTTTGAATTATAATTAATTCCACACAAAAGAAGATGGCTTGCAGTGAAATATCAGAGTACTTAGCACTCTGCTGATCATAGAGTAGATAACAACTGCACTTAGTGAATGAATGAGCAATCTTGTACTGTGAGGAATCCTGCACCTGAGTTAAGTTTTGGTAACCAGGCATGTTAACGCATGAACCAATGACAAGACAATGCCTATTTAAAAGATTCTGATATATCAAGTATACATTCATTACATGAGAATTTGTTAAATGGTTTTCTAATCTGTCCTATATATTAGGTGAACCTGTTTTTGATGGGTTTATTGCAATGCTGATTGGTATTCTGCTATGTTTCTTCTGAAAATGTATTCTGTCCTGAGGCAAGTAATACACTGTAATCTAGCAAATGTGCTGAAAGGGTAGCTTTGGGTATTGATCAGTGTATTTTTAAAGAGAGTATATGCTTCCCACCATCACGACTTGTAATTTTTTTTTCCCCTTGAAGGAATATTTAAAAGAACAGCTGTTTTCTATGAATGGTTCAGAGGAAAAGCCATTACCCATCAGACCTTTAAAGACGACCTTGAGGAGTGTGGAAGATCAGCCTTCTGCCTTTAACCCTTTCCAGGTGTACGAGGCATTTAGTGAAAACATGCTAGATCAGGTATGTGGATAATAGTAAAGTTAACTTAAACGTGTGGGTTTTGTTTTGTTTTGTTTTGTTTTTTTCACATAAATAAAGGGGGAAAAGGTGCTTTGTGTTTAAATACTTATAAATTTTGTGCTTTTTTTGTTNTGTTTTGTTTTGTTTTTTTCACATAAATAAAGGGGGAAAAGGTGCTTTGTGTTTAAATACTTATAAATTTTGCGCTTTTTTTGTTTTTTGNAATTTTGTGCTTTTTTTGTTTTTTGTTTTGTTTTGTTTTCCCTTTTGGCTGGGAAGCAGAAGGCCTTGTTCTTATTTACGTGTTCTGCGTGAATTGACTTTGGAAAAGTTATTTTACCTTCTTTCTATTTGTCAAACTGATTCATATGTTTGGTCTGTATAATTTAACTTTTGACCAGGTCAGTTCGCCATGGGCAGAGGGAACATCTGTTCGGCTGTGTCTTCAGAAGGCCTGAAAAACCAGGCATTTCGTAATGGTCTTCTCCCTTGCTGCCCACCCCTATCCCCAATCCACCCACTCAAAGAATGCCTTGCAATTTTTATGAATTTAATTTATCAGGGAAATAATAAAAAAAAGTTTACAACTAATTATAAATAAAGCCTTGAGCTCCTATTTTAAGTGGCATGAGGTAAATTTCCCTTTTTATAACCCTAAACATATCCCTGCATTTCAAATGAATTCGCAAATGATCTTAAAGCCTGGATATTTGGAATAAAGGGAATGTAATAAATGCCACACGTTTTTAATGTCAAATGATGCCATTGTTTAAGCTACCTGCTTCAGTCGTTACATTAAAAAGGTCCTATTTAAGCCAAACTACTTGAAATCTACAGTTGCTTTTGCTTTGTTTATTCTTTTGGTGAATAAAAAAGGGAAAAGGCTCCTGAGACTCTTTGAACTAACTGGGCAGCAGAGAAGGATTGCTTGACCTAGAGCTCTGAGAAAAATAAGAATTAAAACAATGGCCTAATTCGGGATGCAGATAATATTTTTGCCATGCCTGTTACAACCCTAGTCTACATTCATCAATACTGTAGAATAAGACCTTCAAATGCTGACAACCTGGGGCAGAATTCTCCTGCTCTATGACAGGATTGTGCTGCTCCATTAATCAGCAGGTGACAGGGCATAGTACTTAGAGGATTTTAAACATTGGCCTGGACTCTTAGTATCAAAACTGTTTAGTTTCAAGGAATGCAAGCATCTATAATGCTTGAAAACCAAATATATTGTGTAAGTTTGAGTGTATTGGCTGTTTTTCTATGTTGTACGCTAGACTGCTCCAAACCATAAATAATCATTGTAGCTGTTAAATTATCCTTCGTTTGAATAAATGGCATGTTTTATTCCATTCTGAATTATGAGATTATCTTTCACAGGAATTTTTCTCCTTACTCTTGTGAAATTATTAAATGAGGAAAAAAATGTTAACATTTTCAGGTTGTTCCTATTTTCCCTTTAAACCATTTTATTAAGCAAAAATAGCATTATTTTCACAGTCTAATTAAGCTGTGTCTTGTAATTTGAGTCATAGCCCTTCTAAGTCTGGTGTTGTTTTTTTTTTGTTTGTTTTGGTTTGGGTTTTTTTTTGTTTTTGTTTTTGTTTTTTTTTTGTCAAATTTCTGGGTGCTAAAAAATAAAAACTCTCGATAGTTGAAAAAGTTGCCAGCTATTTCATTTTTCTTTTCAAAGAGTCACCCTCTCAGGGAAACTTGTTGGGCAAATGCCATTAGCACTTGGGAAGAATAACGACTCAAGAAATTGATTTATATTTTTATAAATAATGACTACATCCCCAAATGGATTTATAAATTAATTGCTGTCTTATTGGAATAAAACCTTCTTCTGTGGACATGATTGATGTTATCTGTCTAAGTCCTTGTTCTGGACCCCCCTCCTTCTTAGTTAGTCTATCACAGCTGGAGCTTTAATTTACTGATCATATTAACTCTGATTAATAACTAACAATAGCGTGTTCTCATTTATCAACAGTCAGCCATCACAAAATGGGACTGGAATTGGTCAAACTTGCTGCCAAATTATCTGGGACTGGATAAGATGACCTTCAGTGTACTGCTGAAGAACAGGTAATGAGACTTGTGATTTGGGGGATTTGGTTGGGGGAAAAGGGTAGATATATAGATATAGATATCCTTTACATATTAGATATAGAGAGAGATATATATATGAAAGATACCAAGTATACTTTCTAAATGCTCTTTTTCCATAGTTATTTACAAAAGGCGGTAACAATTTTTTTCTGAGATGAAATTAGTTGGGTTTAGTCTGAATTTTAAATATGTTTGACTTTGTAATAGTTTTGCATTGTACACACCAAAAATTATCAACTTGAATGTCACTATAATACTTTGCATTTGTTTGTAATAATTTAATGAATGCCTATAAAATACCAAGCCAAATCAGCCTAATCAGGAAACCATATAAGTAAAACTGTCGTCATCGAATTTTTTGCTTTGAAGCCAGTTTTCTGGCACTTTGTTGCTATAGCTTCAGTTACATATTATTTTAAACACATACGCAGCCTAGGACAATCTAAGAAAATGCTGATGTGATTTTAGGCTGGGGACCTACACATGTCATTTATTTTGCACAAAAGTATAAATATTTCCTTTATATTTTGGATCAATTAACATGGATTTTAAAATACTTTAAAGTCTTGACTGAAAACCATAAGGTGTAATCTTTAAAAATTGGATTTCTCTATCTTGTATGACATTTTCATCGAAGGTAAGTTTATGTGCAAGTTTTTTTTTTTTTAAAGATTTTATTTATTTATTCGTCAGAGATAGAGACAGCCAGGGAGAGAGGGAACACAAGCAGGGGGAGCGGGAGAGGAAGAAGCAGACTCATAGTGGAGGAGCCTGATGTGGGTCTTGATCCCATAACGCTGGGATCACGCCCTGAGCCAAAGGCAGACGCTTAACTGCTGTGCCACCCAGGCGCCCCTATGTGCAAGTTTTTAATTCAGGTATCATTTGTTTGCTTATAGTTCAGTATGAGAATTATTTTCTGTTTAATCTTTATGATGTAGAATGTATTTCCATACCTTTTCGATACAAATATAATACCATCTTTTCCTGAAAGACAGCAATGACTGTGACATAATAGAATTATCACATCATCCTTGACAAATCTGGGTGCATATGAGAAAATATCAAGAGGGGGAGATATCCAGTATTTCCTATCATTTCCCAAATGGAGGTTTAAAAAAGGCAGCTTTATTGTTGGTAAAGTTTGTAGTTGAAATGTGTGGTCACAGTGGTATTCCTAATATTTCACCCCTGAATGAAGTTCTCCTACTCATCGTGGACAAAGCTGAACAATGTAGCTTTCCCATCAGCAGTGGCCTTCTCCCAGCAAGCTTACCACCTGGCAGGCAGTAGTTGAGAAGGGTCCACAAGTCCCCCAGAGCTGCTTCTATCCTCTCCCAAAGTTGCCTGGGAGATGGGAGGTGGGGGTGGTGGAGGAGAGACCAGGTCTTCTGTTGAATCTGTGGTTACATGATGTTTACACAATGTTTCATGTCTATCTGGAAACAAAGTAGAAGTGATGAGTCAGTTTTTTCCTGCTATTTGTAAAATTTTGAGTTGATGCAGATTAACTGTACTCTATTTTACTAAATTTTTTCAGCTGTGCATTGCTGCTTCTAAGCCACTAAAGGGGTACCCTGGGGGCAACACATCCTTCAAACCTTTCTGCATTTGCTATGTATAATATTCACTTCGAGGTGAATTTGTGTTTTTAACAAAACTGTTAAATGTTATTTTTGTGTAAAAACGTTAGATATACTTCAGTTAGGACAATACCTATCAAATTCTCTTTCCCTGAGAGAGCACGTGCAAGAGTGAGTGGGAGAAATGAACTCCCACAAATTCAGCCAGAACAGTTCAAAACGGTTCTCTTGGAAAAGGGTCATGAATATTTAATAGAAACAGCTAGACTATCACCTTAATAAGAACCTTGGAACTTTAAAGAATGGTATGAAAAGCATTCTACTCCAAACCACTATATACTACAGACTGCAATGAATATAATTGACCTACCTTAGAAGGATGAGGGACACCTGAGAGTTTTAATTATTTTTTAGTACTTTCCCATTTATTTTAAGAATGTAATTTATGTGACTTGATTAATTGAACAGGTAAGGAAAGCGTTTCTGTTATTTTTTTCTAAGAGACTTTTTTGTTTGAACTTAAATGCTGATTTTTTTTTTTTTTTTCTAAAGGAGTGCAGTGAGGTTTTGACCGCATGGCTATTTAAAAATATACGTTTGACAGTGAGACCACAAAACATTGAGCTTTAGAATGAGAGTTAGGGATGTTAAACTACATCCACAAAGTGATATTTCTTATGTACTGTTGTGGTTTCGGGAGGTGGGCAGAACCAAAGAAGAAAACCTAGAGCAGTTTAGCTGACTATGCTCAGTTCTTTTCCTCAAACCCGACAAATTTGTTCTTTTTCTTTCTTTAATTGGCAGTATGTTTATACTAATCTATCCCTGCACTGTGGTCAAGCATATATATATATATATGGGGCTCCAAATGTTGTCTGAGGACATAATGTTACAGACAATACTGAACTCAAATACATATATATGAAAAAAGTTGAGGAGAAGGGAATCCTTTCTATTCACCTTCTAAATGCTTTTGTGCCCGGTCTTCAAATTTCATATTATGAGCAGACCATCTGTGGACTTAACTCTCTAAAGACCCCAAGCCTAAAGTGAGCCAGACTACCCTCACCCCCAAAACAGATGGAGATGGGAAAGCAGGGTTCCTGAGTTCTCGGTCCCAATTGTATACTTACCTTAGGAAAGTTACCCAAACTATTTGAGTTTGGATTTCTTCCTCTTTAAAATGAACTTAAGATGCCTGGGTGTCTCAGTTGGTTGGGCATCTGCCTTCAGCTCGGGTCATAATCTCAGGGTCTTGGGATTGAACTCCTCATGGGGCTCCTTGCTCAGTGGGGGATCTGCTTCTCCCTCTGCCTCCACTCCCTCCTCCCTCCCCCACTCGTGCTTTCTCTCTCTCTCTCTCTCTCACAAAATCTTAAGATGAAGTAATGATAATTATGTATCTACTTTATGGAGACTGTTGACATAATCAAGAATGTTAAAGGATATGGCAGTGTTTTTGAAAATCGAAACTATAACACATAATTTTAAAAGTATGCCCATAGCACATAGCTGTGGTGCCCTTGTCTGCTCCAGTAAGGAGACAAAAAAGGTCATTAAGGATTGTAAGAGAGCTAGAGGTGGTAGGTGGAGCAGTCAGATTATACCTGATGTTACAGACACTGAATTTATGCAGCCTCTAGGCTTAAAGCAACAGTGAGCCTCAGAGCAAGAGTCCGGTCAGAGACCAGGCTGCAGACGCATGACTCTGGAAGACAAACGGTGAGAAAATGGGCAAGAAGGGGAGGGGGCATCTCATAGCTATGTGAGCCACTCAGGAGATACTCAAGGGATGACCATGTGAGGGAGAGTGCAGACACATGACAAAGGAGACATGCGGTGGTACCAACAGTATCTGTATCTGAGATAATACTGCTCTTTGTTCTATAGGCTGGTTCTGTGCTGACTCCAAAGGCAGAACAAATCTTTTTTTTTTTTTTTAATTTTGAGAGAGAGTGAGAGAGCAGGCATGAGAGTACGAGTGAGAGCAGCAGAGAGAGAGAGAGAGAATACCAAGCGGACTCCATGCCAAGCATGGAGCCCGTTGCAGGGCTGGATTCTACAACCCTGAGATCTCCACCGGAGCTGTACACCAAGAATCTGATGTTTAACTGGCTGTGCCACCCAGGCGACCCCAGGACACACCGTAAAGTGACGACCTGAGTAGTTGGCAGGGATGTTTTCTCTGCTCACTGTCATGTCTCCTCTCAAAACACCTCTCCCCAATCCATGGTGTCCTGAGTTCATTGTCATCTTCCTGTTGTTTGGATTCCCTGAGCTCTTTTTCATTTTAGGGTCTTTGTACTTGCAGTTCCCTCTGCTCGTCACATGGGTGCTGCCATCTTGTCCATCTAGAGTACATGTTACCTCCTCAGAGAAGCCTTCCCTAATCACCCATCTAAATTTACCCTCCAGGTCACCCTAGCATTCTCCTCTACTGTTTTTTCTTAATTGAGTTATTACCATCTGAGATCTGTTTGGTTGTTGTCTCCTAATCCCTCCCAGGGTAGAATATATACTCCATGAGAATAGTACTTTACCTGTCTTACTCAAACCGTGTCGTCAGTACCTAGAACAGCCATTAGACGCACAATAGGTTTTGAGTAGTATTTGTTGAATTAATTAACAGACAAATGAGGAATAAGAGTATAGAGGAAAAAGTCAGCCCCTGACAGAGGAGTACAAAGTTGGCATTCCCTAAATGTGAGGCTGGATCAACAGTCATGTAGATAGGAAAAGAATACTGTGGAAAATCTCAAGTAAGAAAATTATGTGAATGTTCATTCTCTTCATTTTCTAAATTTAGATGAAAACCTAGTTAAACTCTGTATGTTTAACATTCCTGTTTTTATTATCATTTGCAGTTTGGCTCGGATTAAAAGCATGGAACACCGGTCTTTATTTTTAATTAACTGATGCAGTTCAAGTCATAACCTGTTTAGCAACAAAGTCTGTTCTTCACTCCATGATTCAGAAATCTTTTGACATTTGGGTGATAGGGTTTGTATTCATTAAATGATGCTAAAAATACAAGTTGAAAAACTTAAGGTAGAGTTAGCTGACAAAAGTATATCTAACCAAGCCTTTGTAAATTTGGGATTTTCGAGGCATTTGGAAAAAAATGTAGTAGCTGAGACCTCAGAGAGCAATCCTGAATATATATTAATGATAGATGTTTTTCAATTTAGAAAGTTTGCCATTGTGGGGGAAAAAAGGCTCCTTCGAGGTTCAGAAAATCAACATATATATCAGTTCTACGCCTTTACCTTTAATGCTGTGTAAGAGTAAGTACAGTGATTGTACATTGATCTTTTGAATCAGTTTCTTACTATTAGTTTCTTGCTTGCTTTCTCACTCACTTTAAAATAAATCCAGACTAGCGAATGAGACGGTGATTGCATTTGCAGGAGAGTTCACCAGAAGGGACACTGTATATTCCTTCATTCATGGCGAATCTCCAGATTGCCATTTTGATATTGTTTTCTTTGTCACTGGAACAAATTTATGTTGCTTTACCTTATTTATTCCAGACTAATTCCCAAGAATTGTGGTGTTGAAAATAATCTGTGAATACAGAGGAATGCTATGCTATTTTAACCATCTAAATATACTGCATATGAGTTTGGCTTCGAGTTGAGCAAACACAATTAAATACAATGGCAGGAACAGCAGAAGGGGTGGTGGTGGCAGATTTCTGGCTCTCACTTTGGGGCCTTTCCAGGTAGACAATAACCATACATCTGAGAGGAGACAGAGATTAGAAACCATGTTTGAAAAGAGCTGTTGATTTGTGGAGTTGATTGTTTGCTTTTAATAATAATACTTATTAAAGGACCTTTACGCTGTATCAGATGATAATGTGTGTGCCCTGTGGTGTGCAGAGAGTAGAAATATGGTCTGCGGCCTCTCACTGCACGTGCCGCCCTCGGCCACGTCCGTCCTCGGGCAGCGCTGCCATTAGCACGAGGTTTATGGTTGCTCACAGCACTAAATTCCCGATGCAGCAGCGGGCTGCCTGCTTATGGAGAGGTGGGTTTAAGAAAAAAGGGAAGCTGATTTTAGAAATACACACCTCTGAGCTGTTACATATATTACATATGCCGCGGCATTCCAATCTGGGTATTTGTCATGCTCCGGCTCCTTAGAAATCCCTTTTCTTCCCACCTCCCCCAGAAGGCAAGGCCTCAGAGGCTCGGTGACTCTCTCCGCATCTTCAGTGTGTTGTCAAACAAGAGCAGGCTTCCCTCTCAACCTTAAGTGCCAAAGCAGCATGTCTGAAGTGTGTTTAGGATATAAAAACTTAACACTGCGATCCTCAGGATTTCCGGGAGTTCCGACTTGGGTAAGTGAACGGAACAATCCAGTACCTGTGTATGAGTTTCTAGTTGGTGACTTCTATATGTTGTCCTTTTTGGTGCATAAAGTACTTTCCCATGGATCGCCTTCTCGGACCCTCCCAGGAACTCGGTAGTAAGAGACCGGTACCCGTGAGGTTGCAAAATATTAAATGACGTTCCCAAGGTTAGAGATAGTAAGTGGCACCTGGAACTTAAAAGGACGTCTTCTGACTCTGTATCTGGTGCTTTAACTACTACACCATATTCCTGGTCAAGATTTTTGTTTTTTTCCAGTTTCATTGAGATAACGCTTGACACATAACATTGTGTAAGTTTAAGTTGTGCAGTGTGTTGATTTGATACCCTTATGTAGTGTAAAAATGATCACCACTGTAGTGCTAACACCTCCATCACAGCACATCATTGCCATAGCCTTTTTGTGGGAGGAGCAATTAAGATCTACTCTCTCAGCAACTAGAATCCCCATGCCATACGTTAGATCTTCATCTTTCAACTGGAAGTGTGAACCTTTGGTCAATTTTGTTAATGAGCTGTACATTCAGTGTAAAACTCTGATGATAATGAAGAGAACAAACACGGAGAGCACTTGCCGCCTGGCTGGCATAATAGAAGTGAATTGCATACACATATTTAATTCTGGATCCTTAAAATAACCTTATAAATGAGGTACCCTGTTGCCCTAGTTTTCGCAATAAGGACACTCAGGCACATAGGCACAGAACGCTAAGTGACGGTGCTCGATCTGCTTCACGGCCCGTTCCTGACCACTTCTCTCTGAGGTAGAGAGACCGGGTAGTCACAAAGAGGGAAGGCCAGGTTGGAGACTGTGGATCGAGGCTGAGAAAGACCTTGTACATCACAAATATAAAAGACATTCCTAAGGAAGCCTGGGGGCTCATTTACTATTCCTAATTTGCATAAAAGTCAAGTAGGGTGTGTTCTCTTTGAAGACGGTGTGGCCCGGATACTCTTTAGGTGGAGAGGAACAATGCTTGCCATTCCTTCAAGAGTGAGTGTGCCAGTTCTAGTCCTCCAGGCAGATGCCAGATAGGATTGGAGGTGCCGGAAGTTTTTTGGGAGAGCTGCACATGAAGGATAAAGTAGAGGGTGGAGGTGTAGGCAAGTGAACCTTCGGACCAAGTTGCTGATCTGATAGCTGTGAAAGGAGAGGGGGAACGAGGGTTGGGTAGAAAGAGTCGTGGGTGGCAGCGTAGTTCTAAGAAGGTTTTGATGAGGCCAATGAGCACTCCATGAGATAAGGTCACATACTAGAAGAGTCTCATGTCCTGCAAGAATGGGCTGGCCCTAGTACCTCTGTTGTTCTCAGACACTGGCAAAAGTCGGCTTGGGAGAAGAATGACCTGAGCACATGGTAGATGCAGGGGAGTGACACCTTAGGGACATTTGTCCCTGTGCCAGCTGTAGTAGGAGATGTGGATGGCGCCTTTCTCCATGGTTACAATAGTGGGGATGCAAACGGTGGTTCTCTGGTATGTGAGAGGTTATATGTGTATGTGTTGTGTAAGTTAATAGGAATGTGATTTAAATAAAGGTCTCCATTACTTTAGTGAAGTAGAAAATAGACTACCTAAATAAATAGGTTAAATGCTATTGACAAAAACGCAGAATTGGCAACATTTTGATGAAAGGAAGGTATAATAATTTTCTCAAAAGCAGCCATGGGAGAATTTTTCACTTGTCAAGTTGAACCAAAATTCACTTTGTAATGAATTTTTGCCTACCTAATTATGCATTCACATACTGGCACTTTGGAGTTCTTACAATATATCAGAAGCTATTAAAAACTTTCTTGTATGGGGTACATTCTTTTTTCAATGACTATTCTTTAAGTCTTTCCCCTGTCAAATTCTGTTCAGACCCCAAAGCCTCTGTGATGTTTTTCTACAAAAAGTCTTAGCATAGGCTCAGCCAGGAGTAGCTGTCATAGACCCATTGATTCATTCTGGCTGACTACTTTTTAGGCTTGTTTGTCACCATAGGATATTTCTGTTTATGTTGCTATATCAACATAAAGAGAGGAAATTATATCTTTGAAAATATTTTCATTAAGACATGATTATGAAAGTTAAATGTTTACTAAATGTAATGGAATATAACAAGTCTGAACAACTAATGTTCACTTTATATATTAACATTCATGGTATTGTTTCAGTACTTTCGTGATCTGTTGTATATGGAACTAGTTAGGATACCAGTGCTTTCTTATATTTTAAATGAAATTCTCATCTTTATATACCCTGAAGATGCAGCTCTAAAATTGATCCCCCCCGCAAAATAGGAGATCTGGTGAAAAAAAAAATTTAAATCAAGGTATTTTTGCATCCAGAATATTTGTATTAATATAACTTTGAAATTTATTATGTAATAAACTATAAGCAATGCATACACATGTATTATTTCAAATGGTAGAGGAAGATAAGATATGAAATAGAAAAGCTCCCCACCCAGCTCCTCAGTCACAGAAATCCCATTTGCTTGTAACCATTTGAAGCATTTGTTTTTCTTTCTTTCAGTTGACAAATATAAGGGATATGCTCCACCACTAATTAAAAAAAAATAATAATAACCAACTTAATATTGAGTCCTTGCAATGAAAAATGCAAAATTTTTCAGAATTTATACTGCCTTCTCCTATCCCCTCCTCTTCAAGCCCTGCTAACAAAATTTACTTTTAGCTCTTCCATTGGTCACTTTTATGTCGTATGTTATAATCTCTATTTTTAAATTGATTTATTCTTTATATATGTGTGTTTTTTTATTTCACATAAAATGAAATTCACTTCTGAATGGAAACATGCATAAAATTGTTTAACAGTCATCACTATCAAGATCATTGAAAGATTCCCTTGAGCTGACCCTTTGTAGTCAATTTCTCCTCCTCTCAATCCCTGGCCACCACTGATCTGTTCTCTGTCCTTAAGGTTTTCTTCTTTCAGGAATGTCATAGTAATGGAATTATATACTATGTCATTTTTTCAATCTGGCTTCTTTTACTCAGCATGATACATTTGAAATTCTTTCCAGTTGTTGTTGTTCTTACTGTAGAATAATAGTCCATTGTAAGAATGTCCTGTCCTTGGTTGATCCATTAACCCGTTAAAGGACATTTCGGTTGTTGGCAGTATTTGGTGATTGTGAGTTAAGCCTCTGTAACCATTTGTGTGTAGATTTTGCATGAACGTATGTTTTTATTTCACTTGGATAATACCTAGAAAAGGGGATGCCGGGTTGTGTAACATTTATGTTCAACCTTGTAAAGAAATTGTGTCTTCCTGTGTTTTATGCTGCCTAGGAGAAATTTGATGCCGAAAGGATTCTTTTTCCCCTTTTTGTCGACCCGATGCTTTTTTTTTTTTTTTTNTTTTTTTTTTTTTTTTTTTTTTTCCCTCATCTACCCCACCCTTCCCACCGCCCCTTCATTCTGAAATGAGATCATGTTTATGTGTGAGTCTTTGGTTTCTCTTCATATTGAGTAGGCCCCTTCAATATTGTGATTTTCTTGAGATTCTTTTTCCTGTTTGTGATTATTCCCTCTGCCCCCACACCCAGTTACATCTATATCCCTTTCTGGCATTCCTCTTGAGACAGGTGTTCTGATTTATTCTTTCTTCGGATATTGCTACAGGCTTCCTGGCCTTGGTCCTCCTGTTCTCACACTCTTTATCCTTTTCCCCTTTTTTTTTTTTTTTTTTTTTTTTTTTTCCTGCAGCTAACTCCTTCTCTTCTGTGGCTTTTAGGGATTATCCTAGGTTTCAAAATCAGATGCCTTCAGGCCTGGGCAAATAATAAAAATTTGTGAAGGCAAGGTATAATACAGTGGGGGGGTGGTTAGAGTCATACCTAAGGGAAAACATCCAAATTTTATTTTTAAAAAATGTTCTGTTAGCTGAAAAGGGCAAGTTCTCAGAATGCATCAGGCCCACCAATGTGAGTCTCTAAATCTATGCTCAGGGGCCTCTGTAGATCCAGTTGTAATTGTTCAATAAGACTCCAGGTCACATACACTTAGATTTTCACTGTAATAATATTTTAATATAATAACTCTCACCTCATCTAGAAGGCCTAATGTCATAATTACCTTCATCTGAAAACTGGCTCCTCTTCAGGATTGTGTGATTTCTCCCCACTAACATTTTTCTAGCATCAGCCTAGAAATCTTGAATGACTTTGCAAAGTTTCCATCTCCCTTCATCTGTTTTGTTAGGCAGCAGAAGCCCCCTAGTCTGTCCATTTCTTACACCGTGACTTTCTATACCTGAGTGCGGGCCACTCTCGAATCCAGCACCCCATCCGCTGATGGCTCGATCGCCCGCTCACTCTTGCCTTGACTTCCAGTCTGTTGATCTCTGCTGGATAAATGCATTTTTCTCCTTAACATTTTCCATCATTATCAAAACCAGTTGAGGATAGCATTATCATTTTAGGACACAGAAATAGAGTGTTTATTATTTAATGCCACGACTTTGGTTCAGCTCTCTTCTCCTAGTTCCCTTTCTGTGTACACAACAGACACCCCCTTTTGCTCCTCACTGCGAGGGGGCATCGACATCGACCATTGCAGGTTCTCCGTTTTCACCAGACTATTTTTTTGTCATTCACCAACGCAAAGACGTAATTTTTGTTTTGAATAACTTAGCATGTTATGCCAAATCATCACAGTACAATTTAGCTAGCCATTGCGGATTCTCGGTTGGGTTTTGAGTTCCTCAGAAATCAGGATCTAGACATGGGGTCAGGTTCAAGTGCTCCAGCATCCATGAAACTTGAGCTGGACATTGGTTCTCAGGGACAGGGACCCCTCCTCATTGCCTGACCAGAACAGAAGTTCACCCCAGATCATTGATAGACTGGAGACCCCGGAAGAGAAGACTGACGCAGCTGCAATAGGAGAATGACTCGGGAACTCAAGCACTTCCTGAGACCTGTGTCACTGATGCCTGCACCTTTTCCTGGGTTTGTCCCCTGTGCTTCCCTTGACTGTTACCCCCCACATCTGCTTTTCACCTGCTGAGGTCCATCATCAAGCCCCTCTCTCCAGGGTCAGAAATTTCTAAAAGTCCCCATTTTCCAAATTCTCAACCGTTACACATATCAGGATCCAGCATGTTTTACCTTAAACGTTCTTTTCTGTCTCCCTGGATAGACAGGCACCACCGGGAGAGCAGGCCACTCCGATTCTTCTCGTGTTACACTTGCACTGTGAGGTGCAGTGTTCAAAGCACGGGGCTGTGCAGGTCTTGCTTTTTGGCTCCTAGTCTCAATTTACTGTTTTGCAATGACTTTTATTTTCTTTTAGGCGTTTCTGAGGTAAGGAAAAGATCACCAACAGAAAGAGGCTTTGTTAATTCATTTATTAAAAACTTTATTAAACTATTTTAAATTACATATATGCTCAGGAGAAGTGAATAATATGGGCATTGTGGAATGTAAAAGCCACTAATCCCTTGCTCTGCCTCACCATGTACCTTGTAATTCCACCCACCTGAGATAACAAATCTGTCCTTTTCTCTCATTCTCATTTAAATCTTCAAATATCCTTCAAGCATTAAGTCATCCTTCTGAATAGAATTTTAAAAGAAAAAAAAATCAGGATGAACGTTGTGATTTAGAAAAGTAAAAGGTAAAAATAGAATATTCTAGCTTTCTATAAAATGAAAATTTTTCATGCCACAGAGATCTATGAGATTGATTTACCTAGAAGCTGGTGATTCCCTTATGGACAGATAGTTGATAACTACAAGTTAATCAATTAAAGCCTACAGAGTCTTAGGATGAAAGGATTGGTCTGTCTTTGGAAAGGAATCAGCAACCTGATGAAGGTTTTGCTGTTTACCTGTCTCACTTGCCCAGTAGGCTCTCTCCATCAGGATTATGTCTTTGCTGCATTTGGGCATCTGATTTATCCCAAAGCCAACGATGAACATCTACTTGTCCATTTCAACAATCACATCTCTAAAGGACTTACAGATAGTCAGGACTCCCTGGAAATAGGTAACTTTGTATAAAGGACAACCCAGACTCTCGTTACTTCATTATGCAGAGAATACATTTGTCAGCAAATGAAAGTAAGGTATTCTATAACCCACAAAATACACTGTGTTGATTATAAGAATACTTCCATCCCATTATTCAGTCCAGCAAGACTTTGAGGAAATAGATGGATCTGTGACTGTTTGTTCATTCATCCATCCATCAAACATTCTAGGCACAGCAGATAAATGAGCCAGACACAGCCCCTGCTGTCAAGGCACTCAGAATCTAGTGGAGAAGACAGACGAAAAAATCAGTGGCTATAGCTCTACTAGAAGTTCGTGCAAGTTAGCCTAGAAGTACAGTGGAAGATCGCAGAGCTAACCGAGTGCTAGAGAGGTCAGGAAATATACCCAGGACACGGTGCTACTTGAACTGTGTGTTGACAGCTGACCATGAATCAGCCAAGTAGCCAAAGCGAGAGGCAGTGTGGAGAGAGAGTTTGAGGTAGGTGTACCACAACAGAGAGACTTTGGCTAGAGTAATGGGCTCTTCACTGCACTTTTCATTTTTAAATCAATCCTGTTTCACAACATTTAGGTGCAATGAACGGTAGGCTGCTTAGGACCAAGTCAGATGTTGAACTGAATGAGGGGTGATACAGGAGAATGGGGCAACTGTCCTAATTCGGTTTATCGCAGGAGAATTTAAGAATTGAAGTTTCTTTCTTTTGAATCCTTGGCCTCACCTGACCCTGAAGGTTTTCAGGCATGTGTAAGCAATTGCAAGGCCTGTGGAATTCATAGATCAAATGGCCTTGTAGTCTGTCACTAAAATTCTATTCGCCTTCTGTTTATACGGCTTGGATGGGACGTACCTTCATGAGGGCACTCTTGGCACATGATCGATGGCTCTTCGGACAAGCTGTGCTAGTGTGATACTGGCCTTGGTCAGGTGTGAGAGGTGCACCTGATTTGTCTTGCTTTTCATCTCTCGGTGTACTTGCAGCCTGTCCTGGGGTTGCACGCGGTTCTTCAGGGCTTCAGGTTTTCCGTGGACGGTAGAATTGCCTGACAGCGATGGGAACGCCCAAGACAGGTAGTGAGGCTTCCAACTCGGCATGCTCAGGTTTGTTGCTGTGAACTGGCAGGACTGAGGTGGCCTCAGAGGCATTTCTAGACCCCAAAGGGCTTCTGGGGCAGAAATGAAGTAGAATTGTTTCCCAATTTGTTGTTCAGTCTTTCTCATTTAGCAAATAATCTAACAGATTTTAGGACTGAAGTTGGATTTTAGCGCGAGTACGTGCACGTTGGCTATAGATATTTGTTCAGAACGACTCTGCGAACGTGGATGATATGTGTGATGTTAGTGGATTCGTTAGAAATAATGTTATTTTTCACAAAGTAAAAACATTTGTAATTTTGCTACAAGGGAGAATATTTGCTTCCTCTCACACATTTTATTTAATAATTTTACTTCTTTAAAAGCAAAACAGCACACAATTTGAAAATGAAATTTCCCCAAAGTGTTCAGTTTGCTAATATGTTTTTCATTTTCTTCATTATGCTATAGTGGAATGTTGCCATACTTTGAAATGTGCAACTTCTCTCCCTGGAGGCAGCAGATGGTGTGACTAGTGTGTCTTTTGGTACAGGATTTATCATGAGAGATGGCATCTAGCACTGGTTGAGAGGGGGCCCTGTCCTCAAAGAGCGTTGACTCCCACCCTTATTACCTCATTACAACATTTATGTTAATTATTATTTTTAAATATGAAAACCCTTAAAAAATGGGAAGCCTTTGGCTCTTTTTAAAACTTCCTTTTTTCTTAGTTTGTATAAGAAAATACTTTATGTAAAAATTATTTGAGTTGTTTCAATGACATTTGCAAGTGATTTCTCATTGCCTCACTGCTAGAGGACCAGCTGACCTCTTAGGCAAGACTTGATTTTATTGCTATTTCCACCGTAATCTGTGATCTGGTCTTTAGCTTTGAGAGTCTGACAATTTCACTTCATAAAGGAATATTGGTTCACACCAACCAAGCTCAACAGAGAGTTTTATAAAATCCAGAGCTCCATTTTACTAATTTACAGTGAAAAATACAACTTCAAGTGGATCTAGTAATTCTCTCCCTCTAGGTGAATTGACATCAGAAGCTAGTTCATGACAAAAAGTTTTGTTTGGGGAGTAGAAGTTGGCCATCCCTCCATGAAGCTATGCCTGCCGTTAGGACCTATTCATATGCTGTGAGTCGTGGTGTCCTTGCTTCTGCACGGTGCTAATGATTTTTTATTCTTTCTGGACATTTTTAGTCTCCTGCTGAACTACTCTGTTACATCATCTCTTTAAAAAGAACATTGTAGAGGAAAAGACTGCCTTCCCCTCTACCCGCCGAGGTTTGATAGTTGGGTCTACGAAATAAACTGATAACAGTCAGGTTAATGGGAGAAAAGGTATACAAATTTATTAATTTTGAATATTATGTGCATGGGGGCATTATGGAGAAAAATGTGAATACCTCAAAAATAGTGAGATTTGAGACCTTATATACCATCTTAATATAGGGGGACAGGAGAGGGAAATTTAGGCCACTTAGGAAAGACAGATGGGCCCTTTAAAGAATAGATGGGAGGTTTGATAGTTGGTGACATAGTTTGTCTGGGGATGGTGTCAACTTCTAGTCTCTTTTGTGACAATATTCAATCTTCTCTGGTTGATGAAACTCTCCTGGATGGGATTTATGACCACTGAGTTTCTTTTGGATGGCCTGTCTTTAGGCAGTTAAGGGTTGTTGAGGGAGAGCCCCTCCCTGCATCTGCTGTTTTTCAAGTGTTTTCAGCTCAAAACAATCAATGTTAACAAAGTGGCTTATTTTCGGGTGGCCTGTCCTAAAGTCTTGAAAGAGCTAATAAGCGCTTAACTCCCAAAGAGAAAATAGTTGTATGAGTGCAAACTCCGGGAGAGTAGTTGTTTGTTTGTTTGTTTGTTTGTTTGTTTCCCTCTAGTGCTGTAAATCATGAAGCAATGTGTGCCACAGACAGGAGAGGGGAATGATAGCTTCAGTGACGGACATTTGCTCACCTGGAATTGAATCCTACCTTTATTGCAAATAGTCAAATAAATACTCTGATTAGTATTTAAGAACAGCATTCTGCACTCTTGGAAATTATTTGAGAACATCCTTTTAAAGCTAGATGAAATCTTAATTTTCTCATTTTCTAGATCACAATGCATTTGTCTTGAGGGACTTACCGAAGTCTTGGAGCAGGCTGAGCAATGACTCAAGCCCAGGGCTTCTGACTAATGGTCCCGCATGTTTTCTTATAAACCAAAGTCGGTCGAAGAATCCCAAAGACTGATGATTCCATTTTCCAACTTAATTTGAGAAATCGCTTTTCTGTGGTATAATTAGATTTTTTTTATCCTTTGAAGTCAACAAAATAAACAGGATTATATAGAGCAGTAGTACTTAATCTCGGATATACTTTAGAATTATTTGGGAAGTATTAAAAAAACAAAACACAATGCCAGGCCTCCACGTGATCAATTAAATACGAATCTCTGGGGGGTAGAGCACAGTTACTGATACTCCAACAAGTTTTTCATGTGATATAACTTTGCAGCATAATTGAAATAATTGATACAACTATTTGAAAATTTGTTGAAATGATCAAACACTTAATAAATGCTTAAAAAGTCATTGTTGACATGAAGTTGTTGAAGGAATCAATATTTTTACCAGCCAAAATCAAGTTTCCCCCCCCAAAAAAAATTAGAAATTAAGATTAGTAGAGTACTAAATATTTTTCATTCCATAATTCTAAATAAAGGTATCAAATAGGAAATTGGAAAAATAGCAATAACTGTGATGATAATGATGAATTATTCTCAGATTATCCCACGGTAAAATAAAAGAAAATATTCCTTTTCATATTTTGGGTAAAATGCATAGAAATAGTATTCACTCTTCGTTCAATCAGTTTCAATTTCAGTTGAATGGAAACATGGTGGTAGAGATCTGAATGAGAGCAATAGAAAATATGAGAGTGTGCCCTTCCAGTTCAGAGGATTGTTTACTGATAATGTGTACGGTGATGTAAAAGGAGTTAATACCATGAATCAGAAAATGGTAATTGCTAGAATGCAAACTTTTGGGCCTTCACTGCTCATTTATCAGTAGTACTGGGAGTGTTGTGATTCCATCTGCCACTTAAAGATAGCTCACCTTTATACTGTGTATGTAGTTACTAAAAGGGAATGCTGGTCCAAAATCCAAAATAAAGAACAGCAGGTATTTAGCTTTTAAATGAATTTTAGTATTTATTTAAGTATTACTGATGTTTGGAACATTCATAGGGCTTCAAAAAAAAATGAAGCTAGATATGAAACCCTGAAGAGAAAAAATTTCTCATCTTACATGTTCCCTTAATTTCCCACTGCTTTAACCCTGTACTTTAACCCTGCTTATGCTGTGGACCTCAGGTTATCTGCTGTTCGAGTTCTGTCATTCTCTCCCTCTCCCTCTCTTTCTCTCTCCACCATTTCTTCTTCTCTCCTCCCCCTTTCTTCTGTAGTTCACATTTTGTTTTAAGATAGGGAAAAGCTTTAAATGGCTTTTCAGTCTTCAAAGCAAGATTGCAGAGAAAGCAATTGCAGTGCTGCCTTACACTCAAGAAGTTGCAAGATTATTACACACACTTAATGTGAACCAACCAAAGTTGAAGAACTTCAAACAAGACTAGTTTCCCAATTAGATTAACTATTTATCGATGATCAGAGTTAAATGGCTGTCTGGTCACAAACTAGAAGCTTCCCAGGTCTGATGAAAATATATATTGTGCCTAGTGTAAGAGCTGGCATTGTAGAGAGCCCTCTTACAGCATAGAGAATTCAGAGTTATCACTCTAAAAGTTGACACTGAAATGTGTCATTGAGGACAGCTTTTCTTGTGTTACTCTTTGGAGTGGCAGGTTATGACAAAACTACATTCATGTTACTTGAATACATCTTTTGTCTAGTTTTACATGCTTTTTGACTTGTCTAGAAAATGACATATTGCGGTTTTCATTAGCTTTAACCAGGTGTGATTTTCTTACGGAAGATACCTCAACAGGACTGCAGTTTAAGGAGAGTAAACCAGTGAAGCTCAGAAAGGCCATAGCCCTCCTTCAGACGGTAGCAATGAGCTGAAAGACTCATTAATCAACCACAGAGTCACAGGTGTGATGGCTTGCCCAGAAACTGCCAACAGACTGTGAAAGTCACATCAGACAGGCTGAATTGTCAAACTAGACCCATCCATAAACATTTTAACAGAGCAAAATTCCCACTCTTTTGTCTTAAAGATGTGATTTTGAAATGGTGAATTTCCTCCAAACCTTTTGTAAAATGTTTATTTTATTTCATAAAATTCAAATTTCTTGAAAAAGAATCAGATTTGGCATTTTTTTCTTCCATAAAAATGTGTTAGTGCCTTTATTTCTTATTTTTCTTAATGCTTCTTAACTATCCTTTATTTTAAAAATCTGTTCTTACAGTAAATGAAAAGGTGGAGAGTGGAATTTGGGTGTGTCAAAGCTTTATCAGTAGTGAAAATCCACTTTTAAGCATGTGTGTATGCTTGATCTGTGACACTTAGACGTTTCATTAATAAGCAAATGTTTGTAGATATTTTTTAATGGAAGAGTTACATAAAGTACTTTCTTAACTAAAAGAAATTCTCTAGGTTAACAGCTCGAATTTTTTTTTCTCTTTCCTTTGATCTCCAAGGAATCATAATGTCTACTTTGTTTTAGGTTATTTCTTAAAAATTGTTACATCACAGAAGAAGTCAAGTTAAACCTTAAATTTGGTGTGTGGTTTTGTCAGGAGCTTTGCCACAAAATGACAATCAGTAACTTTACAGATGAATATATAGTTTATATTTTGAGGGGGGATTTCAGTGAACTCCAGTCAAATATACGAAATGGCCTTAAGTAAATCTGATGTTCGTAGATCTATTCTTGTAACTCCTCAGTAACTTCTATTTTTGCTTTCTTGTGCAAATGGAATACATAGCACCAGAAGATTGATATTTTTTTTCCCTCATTGCAATTTCACTCCATCAACTTTCAAGCACTGGATAGTATATTGGTGTTCATTGAGCAGAGGAAATAGTTAAGTGTGGTGCAATTAGAACTTGAGTAGGTTCTCTAGAAACTTGCCCCTCAAAGCTAGTCGCATGAACAGCAGCATTAGAAACACAGAAACTTGGGTCCCGCCCAGGACACACTGAATAAAAATCTGCATTCTCAGAAGATACTAAAGTGCTTCATCTGCACAATTACAGCTGGAGAAGCATTAGGCTAAGGTGAATTGGACCCTTCTTTCCTCTTACTGGGGTGATATTTAAATGACAGGTAAAAACTAGCAAATACCATTATATATCAGAGTTCTCCTCTAAAAAACATAATCAGACTCTAATTTTCTGGACATTATAAGCAAAATCAAATACAATGAATGCTAAGTTAAAAATAGAATTAAAACACCCCAATAACATTACTTGAGGTGGCATTTGATCTTTTAAATATAGCTAAGTGATCATTAAATATACGAAGGCCAGTGATAATATACCAAAATATCTATGTAATAAGTCTGGATATCTTACTCTAGTGTAGGAAGGAGCAGAGTGTGCAAAAAAGTGTGAGACATATCTTGTTCAGAAAAACTTATAAACCATATTTTCATTCACTATAAGGCAGTTCAGTTGTGAAGTTCTAACATTATTTCATGGCCTTGTTTTATCTTTTTAAAATGTTTTAATATTGAAAAAGGCAGAAATGTTCTTTAAAATAGCTGGATTTTTTACAACATCCCTTATGAATTTCTTTACCTGAGTTACATGCTTTCCTCCATTGCCAGTTCTGATTAAACCTAAGCTGAATGAAGTATGTTATTTTTCACTTCTTTGAATTGTTTCTTTGTCCATTGGAAAAAAAATGTGAATATTTATATTACATAGACTGGAATGTCAAAAAGAAGATAGAAGTCACAATTTATACTCAGGGAGTCATATTCTAATTCACATTCCTTGTCAATCTCTGTTCTGCCAAAATAGTAGATTATATATAATAAATTACCATAAAATACTGTGATTACTATTCCATGTTGACTTTAAGTTGTTATTGAAGAATTACTTTAAAAGAGTTAGGCGGGGAGAGGGGGGCAAGGGATGGATTTTTACAACTAGAAACTAATAAGTTACTTTGTGGTCCATTTCATGGTTGCCATGATAAAATTGAACAAACTTCGATATTTCTACCATTTGTATACACCCAAGTTTCTTCTGGGAATTCTTGGTTAGAGAGACATCAAGCTGATTCATTCTAGGTATAAATACTTGCACAGAAGAAGCCCCCAGTAGCGACTTACTTTGATTTGAAAATAGTTGTAGGATTCATAGCAATAGAAGAAAGTAGTAGGAAATGAAAGAATGAGAATTATGTACTGAGAATTAACTGAAGTACTAAAAATTCTATCTCATCTGCAATCCTTATTTAATTGAGTGTGATGGAAAATAGGAAATGATATTATATGAGAGATGGGCAAGTATAGTATATTTAGTATATGGGTTTATAATTTCCATTTACATACAGTTTTCTATGCTCATATTAGCCTCAAAACATTTGTTCTGAACATCCTCATGGATTCCCCCCCCACACACACACCATTTTGCTCTCTTTATATGTCAGTACATAACTTCTAGCAACTATTCTCTTCTTGGCAAAGACTAGAAGATCTGTCACATCATGGTCTCGTCATAGGTGGAATATATAACTGAGCTTCATGTTAATGGAAACACGTATAAAAAGATATTGTCATTAGG
The DNA here is from genome assembly GCF_002007445.2 of Ailuropoda melanoleuca. Classification (NCBI taxonomy): domain Eukaryota; kingdom Metazoa; phylum Chordata; class Mammalia; order Carnivora; family Ursidae; genus Ailuropoda; species Ailuropoda melanoleuca. Next base: position 66,871,107 of record NC_048220.1, on the reverse strand, counting down.
ATCATTGGAAAGTATGTCTTGAAGTAAGCCCTCATGACCACTTATTTTTTTATCTACATTGTTAGTGACTAATAATTTTGTTATTTTTTAACTTAATAATGATACACCTCCCCTTAAATAATATGGCAGTGTTCCTTTGTCATACTAAAAACTCTGAATTGCATTTAAAGCTACATCCACACTCCTACCAGTAAAGTGTTAATGAAATTAATAATTAAAAAAGTATAATGATTTCTACTGGGATAATTACATGGGTAATTTAACAGTAGATTTGGATGAAACTGGAAGCATTTGTACGATATACAGTTAAAACTCCATAAATGGTACAGAAAAAAATCAAAGACTGTCCCATTGTCTTTTAAATACAAAAGGATTCTTTAAACATGTAAAGTAGTAGCAATTCTTAAAAGAAGATTTTTCTTTTATTCTAATAAATAGCTCTTTAAAAATATTTGACTAATTGTTGTTTCATGACTTTACGGTCTGTTCGCTTTTTAAAAATATAACTTTATGCCCTCACATCAAAGTTATAAATCCAGTCCACTTGTTTTTTAATTTTATCAATTAAAATGAGAGCATGAACTACAACTTCTCTCCAATAACTTAATTTGGGGCAGTTTTCAACTTTATCTGTACTCTTTGGAGCTGGTTTCTACACAAAAGTATTCTTGACACTCCAATTATAACAGATTTAAAATGTGAAGAAATTCTCCTAAAGGAAAGAAAACAGAGCCTGATATGTTTAAAGCACTGTTCCTTGACTGGCAACATGCTGTATATTTTTATATATAAACTTTTAATCCTCAAAAAACTTTCTATAAGAAACTTGTCAGGTTCTTAATTATAAAGATATGAAAGGAGGTTCAAAGAAGGTAAACATTTGCTGAATGTTACATAGTCTATACATGGGCAAACAGGAATTTGAGTCCAAGGCTGGTGGCTAGCTCCAAAGCCCACGTCCTTTTCACCTCGGACTGCTGGCACAATGCAAGCTGAAATGACATATGATGTGAATATCTTGTTTTCTGTGAACATGCATGTCATATATATGTTATTTTTAAAGATTTTATTGTAGAATTATACCACACAGAAAATAACATAAAACTTAAATGTGGGGGCGCCTGGGTGGCACAGCGGTTAAGCGTCTGCCTTCGGCTCAGGGCGTGATCCCGGCGTTATGGGATCGAGCCCCACATCAGGCTCCTCCGCTATGAGCCTGCTTCTTCCTCTCCCGCTCCCCCTGCTTGTGTTCCCTCTCTCGCTGGCTGTCTCTATCTCTGTCGAATGAATAAATTAAAATCTTTAAAAAAAAAAAAACTTAAATGTGAAGCTCTGTAAATTATCCTAAAGCACACATTCATTTAACCACCACTGAGAAGCAACGAGGAATATAACATTGCCAGCGCCCTCAAAGTACCCCCCCCCATGCTCCCTTACAAACACTGTCCTCTCCCTTCCCCCCTAAGATTAACTACTGTCTTCACTTCTAACACTATGATCCAGGTCTGTGTTTTTTTGTAACTGTGGTAAAATATACAGAACATAAAATGTACGATTTTAGCCACTTTTAAATGTACAGTTCAGCAGCATTAAGCAGATTCACACTATTGTACAGTCATCACTACCATCCGTTTCCAGAACCATCCATTTCCACTTTCTCGAACGGAAGCTCTACCAGTGAAACAATAGCTCCCCGTTTCTCTCTGCTCCTAGCCCTTGGCAACCACCATTCTGCTTTCTGTCTCTGCGAATTTGACCCTCCTATGTACCTCATCGGAGGAATTATACTATATTTGCCCTTCAGTGACTCGCTTATTTCACTAAGCATAATTTCTTCAAGGCTCATCAATGTTGCACCTTGTGTCATGATTTCTATTTCCTTCCTTTTTAAGGATGTATAATATTCTTTGTGTATAGATCACATTTTGTTTCTGCACTTTTTTTTAAGTGTTTAATATCAATCAACATACAGTGTTACATTGGTTTCAGGTGTGCAGTATAGTAATTCAGCAATTCCGTGCATTACCTATTGCTCATCAGGACAGGTATACTCTTTAATCCCCATCAACTGTTTTACCATTCCCCTACTACCTCTCCTCTGGTAACCGACAGTTTATTCTCTATAATTAGTTATTTACTCTCTATAATAAACTCTACAATTAGTGTTTATTGTCTATAATGAGTCTCTTTCTTTGTCTTTTTTTGCCTTTGCTCATTTGTTTCTTAAATTCTGCATATGAGTGAAAGCATGTGATATTTGACTTTCTCTGAGTGACGTGTTTCGTATAGCATTGTAATGTCTAGCTCCATCCGTGTTGTTGCAAATGGCCAAGATTCCATTCTTTTTATAGTTGAATAATATTCCATTATATATGACTACATCTTTATCCATTCATCAGTTGATGGATACTTGGACTGCTTCTGTATCTTGGCTACTGTAGATAATGCTCCTACAAACACAGGGGTGCATGTGTTGCTTTGAATTAGTGTTTTATCCCTTGGGTAAATACCCAGTAGTGCAATTGCTGGATCGCCGGGTAGTCCTATTTTTAACTTTTTGCGGAACCTCCATATTGTTTTCCAGAGTGGCTACACCAGCTTGCATTCTCAAGAACAGTGCATAAGTGTTTTTTCTCCACATTCTCCCCAACACTTGTTGTTTCGTATGTTTTTGATTTTAGCCATTCTGACAGGTGTGAAGTGATACCTCATTGTAGGTTTGTTTGCATTTCTCTGATGTTAAATGATAGCATCTTTTCACGTGTTTATTAGCCACTGTTAGGTGTTCAGTTTGTTGGCGTATAGTTTTTCATAACATTCTCTTAATATTTGTATTTCTGTGATGTTAGTGGTTGTTTCTCCTCTCATTTGTGATTTTATTTATTTGAGTTCTTTCTCTTTTTTCTTGATTAGTCTGTCTAGAGGTTTTTCAGTTTTACTGATTTATTATATTTTATTTATTTTTTTTTGCCCCCAGAAACCAGCTCCTGGTTTCACTGATCTGTTCTTTTGATTTTTTTTTTCTTTCTATCATTTCTTTCTGCTCTAATCTTAATTGTTTTCCTCCTTATGCTGGTTTTAGGTTTTATTTGTTGTTCTTTTGCTAGCTCCTTTAGGTGTAACTTTAGGTTGTTTGAGATTTTTCTTGCTTCTTGGGCAGGCCTATATTGTTATAAACTCCCTCTTAGAACAAGTTTTTCTGCATCCCAAAAGTTTTGGATCTTTGTATTTTCATTTGTTTCCATGTACTTCTGTATTTCTTCTTTCATTTCCAGATTGACCCATTGATTGTTTAATAGCATGTTATTTAACCTCCATGTATTTGTAGTCTTTCCAGATTTTTCTTGTGATTGACTTCTAGTTGCATTGTGTTTCAGTCAGAAAAGAAGCATTGTATGACTTTGATCTTCTTGAATTTGTTGAGGCTGGTTTTGTGGACTTATGTGTGATGTATTGTGGAGAATGTTCCAAATGTACTTAAAATGAATGTGAATTCTGCTGTTTTAGTATGGAATGTTCTGAATATATCTGTTAAATCCATCTGGTCCAGTGTGTCATTCAAAGCCATTGTTTTCTTGTTGATTTTCTGTTAGATGATCTGTCCATTGCTGTAGTGGGGTGTTAAAGTCCCCTACTATTATGTTATTGTTATCAATTAGCTCCTTTCTCCCCCAATTAGTTCCTTTATGTTTGTTATTAAATGCTTTATTTATTTGGGTGCTCCTGTGTTTGGTGCATAAATAGTTAAAATTTTACATATTCTTGTTGGATTTTCCCTTTTATTGTAATATTGTGCCCTCCTTTGTCTCTTCTTACGGTCTTTGTTTTGAAGTCTATTTTGTCCAATATAAGCATTGCTACTCCAGTTTTCTTTTGACATGCATTTGTGTGATAGGTGTTTCTCTATCCCCTCACTTTCAATCTCCAGGTGTCTAGGTTTTAAGTGAGTTTCTTGTAGTCAGCATATAGATGGGTCTTGTTGTTGTTTTGTTTTTGTTTTTGTTTTAATCCATTCTGTCACCCTATGTCTTTTGATTGGAGTGTTTAGTCCATTTAAATTCAAAATAATTATTGATAGATAGGTATTTATTGTCATTTTATTTGTTTTGTGGTTGTTTCTAAAGGTTTTCTCTATCCTTTCTTGTCTTTCTCTCATATATTTCTGATTTTCTTTAGTGAGATATTTGGATTTCTTCTGCTTTATTCTTTGTGTATTTATTGTGATTTGTTTTTGTTTTGTTTTGTTTTAGAGACATGGTGGGGGGAGGCAGTGGGCAGATGGAGAAGGAGAGCGAGAATCCCAAACAGGCTTCACACCATGTGGAGCCTGATGCGGGGCTCCATCTCATGATGCTGAAATCATACATGACCTGAGCTAAAATCAAGAGTTGGACACTAAATCGACTGAGCCTTCCAGGCAACCCTACTGTTTTTTGTTATATAGTTATTATTAGGTTTTATATAACCTTTTCTGCATATATAACAGTCTCTATTAAGTTGATGGTCATTTAAGTTTGACCCGTCCTTTACTCCTCTCCTCTCTCCACATTTTAGGTATATGTTGTTATATTTTATACACTTTTATTTTGTGAGTTCCTTGACTAATTTTTTATAGAAATATTCATTTTTATTGCTTTTGCTTTTCTTAACTTTATAGTGTCACTTTTTATCTCTCTTTTTCACTCAGTGTCCCCTTTAATATTTCTTGCAGGGTCAGTTTAGTGGCCATGAACTACTTTGGTTTTGTCTGGGGAAGCTCCTTATCTCTCCTTCCATTCTGAAGGATGGAAGTATTCTTGTCTTTATAGAATAGTCTTGCCTGTAGATTTTTTCCCATTCAGCACATTGAATATATAGCATGCCACTTTCGTCTGGTATGCAAAGTTTCTGTTGAAAAGTCTCCTGCTAGCTTTATGAGTTTTCCCTTGTAAGTCACTGTCTTTTGTCTTGCTGTTTAAAATTTTTTTCTTTATCACTGTATTTCGCCAATTTAATTACAATATGTCTTGGTGTGGGTCTGCTTTTGTTGATTTTGGTGGTAGTTCTCTGTGCCTCCTGTATCTGGTATCTGTTTCCATCCCCAGATTGGGGTAATTTTCAGCTATTTCTTAAAATAACTTTTCTGCCTGTTTTTCTCTCTCTCCTTTTTCTGGGACTCCTGTAATACCAAAGTTGTTATATGTGATGACATCTCTGAGTTCCCTAAGTCTATTCTTATGTTGAATAATTCTTTTTTCTCTCTTTTCTTCAGCTTGATTACTTTCCATTACTCTGTCCACTAGGTCATTAATTCATTCCTCTGCTTCTTCTAGCCTGTTGTTCATTCCATTAAGCATGTTTCTTGTTTCACTTATTGATCCCTTTATCTCTGCTATTTGTTTTTAAAATTATATATATAATAAATAATAATGTAAATATATATTCACTTATTTTATATATATATATATATTTATATATATATAAAATTTACTTATTTATTTGAAAGACAGCATGAGCAGAGGGAGCGGCAGGGGAAGAGAGAGAACCAGACTCCGTGTTGAGCAGGGAGCCCAACATAGGGCTCAACTCCAGGATATCAAGATCATGAGTTGAACCAAAGTCACACACTTAACTGACTGAACCACTCAGGTGCCCCTCTGCTATGTTATTTCTTATTTCTGTATTAAGGTTTTCACCTTTGCCTTCCACTCTTTTCTCAAGTCCAGTGAGTATGCATATGATCATTTATCAGGCATGTTACTTATATCTGTTTCACTCAGATCTCTGGCCATGGCCCTGTCCCGTCCTTTCATTTGGGTTAAATTTCTCTGTCTGCTCATTTGTTGGCCTCTCTGTGTTGTTAAGAAGGGTCAGCTATGTCTTCTGCTCTTCAAAGTAGGAACTTTATGGGGGCACCAGGGTGGCTCAATTGGTTAAGCAGCTGACTCTTGGTTTTGGCTCAGGTCATGGTCTCATGGTCCTGGGATCAAGCCCTGTGTTGGGCTCCCCATTCAGCAGAGAGTGTGCTTGAAAATTCTCTCCCTCCCCGCCCCTCCTCTTCCTCCTCCTCCTGCTTGTGCTTGCTCACTTTCTGTCTCTAAGATAAGTAAGTCTTAGAAAGAAAGAAAAAGAAGGAAAGAGAAAGAGAGAAAGGGAGAGAGGGAAAGAGAAGGGGAGAGAGGGAAAGAGAAGGGGAGAGAGGGAAAGAGAAGGAGAGAAAGAAAGAGGAGAGAAGGAAAGAAGTGACATTATGAAGAAGAGGTCCTGCAGTGCCCCACAGTGCAGTGTATCCTCTGTTCACCAGAACCTGGCATTTCAGGAGAGTAGCCTATGTGTGTTGCTGGCACCCTGCTGTTGTGTCTGAGTCACTTTTCCTTTCAGTGCAGTTGTGTGCACTGCCTCCTTCCCTGTTGTGGCCTGTTGTTATTCTCTGTGGTGTTGGTGTGACTCAGGCAGGCTTGCTCTGGGGCGGGGGGGTGGGTGTGTCCCCACTAAGGAATTTGGGAGCGGGATGGTGGTGGTAGCAAAATTTTTGTTGGGCCCCTAGTTCTATGCCAGTTCCTTGAAGCACTGTGATTTCTGGGGGTTGTACACTGGGCCTTTGTGGGGCATGACGTTGGGCACAGCACAGGACGATGGCTAGACATGGCTGGGCTCCGTGCCTCACAGTGGCTGGGGACACTTGGCTGCTGGGTACTAGGCAGTGGCTGGGTGCTGCATGCTGTAGCAGCTGTGCACCCATGCATGAAGTGGCTGGGCTGGGCACACGTGGCTTTAACAAAATTTGCCCTAAGGTCAGGACCAAGGCTAGCAGGCTTGGAGTGGGCAAGTCCTTAGGTGAACTTGTGGGCACGGCACATTGCTAGCAGTTTAAGTAGCAAGTGTCTGTGGCCCCACCTTCTACAAATGGCCCTGTGTTTCTATGGGGTGAAGACAGAGGAGGAAATTGGCACCTGCCAGCTCTCTCATTTTGGGAGAAGTGCCCCAACACACTCTGGAATCAGAATGAACAGATCTGTCTCCCATTTATCCCTGGCATTCTGTAAACTGCCGTGTTCATTTTGCCTGTCCCTGTAGGCTGTTGTCTCTTTAAGGACAATGACCCAGCTATCACTCACTCTCCATGCTCACCCAGTGCTGGGTCAGCTGACTTTTAAAGCTCCACGCTTCAAGTCACACTGGTTATACAAAATCATGGAATTCAGCCCTCTGGTTTTCCAAAGCCAAAAGTTCCAGCAATTAGTCTCCCCGATGTGAGCTCTCTGGTGTGAGGGCTTGTTTCTCTGCCCTCTCCCTGTGCACAGCTGCCTTTTTCCTGTAGTTGACCTCCCTCTGCCTTTCTGGCCTTCCTGAACTTTCAGATGCAGCTTCTTCTCTATATTTAGTTCTTCAGTTTCTTCTGCCTATCTTTGGATTGCTGTCTGGTTTACTTACTTGGATGTGGATGATATCTGGTTGTAAATGTTGGATTGGGTGAGCTCATGGTCCTCCTACTTTTTCATCTTCCCAAGCTCCTCCCCTGTGTATTCTTCTCTTGATGAACCCTTGGGTTTCTTCCACTTCATAGCAATTGTGAAAAATATTTCCATAAACATGGGTGTATAGTTTTCTGTTCTAGTCCCTGCTCTCATCCTTTCAGATAGTTCCCCAGGAGTTGAATTGCTGTGTCATGTGGTAATTCTATGTTTAATTTTTTGAGGAACTGGTGCCATATTGTTTTCTGCAGTGACTGCACCAAGTTACATTCCCACCAGCAATGCACAAATGTTCCGGGTCTACCATGACCTTTCCAAAACTTATTTCATTTTTTTTCTTTTTTCTTTTTAAAAAGTTACACACATGAAATCATACACTTTTTTTCTTTTCATTCTAGACGTTTTTGCTCAACATTATGTTGGTGATTCATCCATGTAGTTGACTGTAACTGAAGTTTTCCCTTTTTTTCAATATCTCATTATATATGATTATATCCAATTTATTATCCATTTCACTGTTGAACATTTGGATTGTTTCCAGTTTTTAGCTATTCTAAGTAATGTGGCTGGCACCATTTACCTACATGAATCTTGGTGTTTGTGTGGGGTATACTGTGTATATGCCTACAAGTAGAATCGCTGGGTCATAGAGTATATATATTCAGCTTTAGATTATGCCGAGCTATTGTCTAAAATCATTGTACCAGTTTACGTTCCTGCTGAAAGTATGAGTTCTCGTTTCATCATATCTTCACCAATGCAAATGTGGTTTTAGCCATTCTGATAGGTGTGATTACTAATGATGGTGAATCTATATATATACATATATAAATATTTATTATATATATTTATTATAAATATGTATAATTTATATTATAAATATATATGTATAATTTATATTATAAATATATATGTATAATTTATATTATACATATATATGTATAATTTATATTATACATAAATATTTTATATATAATATAAATTAATATATATTAATTAATATGTTAATATATAAATTTATATTTGTATTATATATTATATATTTATATATAATCTTTTATTTATAGATATATAATCTTATATAACAATATTATAATAATATACATATATAAAATATGAGAATTTGGATGTCATCTTTGGTGAAATGCTGTTAGGCATCCTACCTATTTTTATATTGATCTTTTGCCTTTGTTGTTTTGTTTGAAAAAATACAAAATAGAAAAATATAAAATACAAACATACAAATTTATGTGTGAAGCGTTGTTTGAATAGATGGGAGATTCAAACCCTTTTTTGCAAATATCTTAAATTCCTTGGCTTGCCTTTTCACTTTTTGAATGATTTTGTTAAATAGCAGTTAATTTTTATGCAGTAAGATTTATTTTTTTTAAAGACTTATTTTAGAGAGAGAGACAACAGTGGGGGAGGGGTAATGGGAGAGGGAGTGAGAGTATCTCAAGCAGACTCCCCACTGAGCAGAGAGTCTGATGCAGAGCTTGATCTCAGGACCCTGAGATCATGACCTGAGCCAAAATCAAGAGTCAGACGCTTAACCAACTAAGCCACCCAGGTGGCCCTATTTTTATGTAGTAAGATTTCTAAAACAATTTCCCATTCTGAATATTAGTTATTTTACCCTTTTAAGGAAATCTTTCCTTATCCCAACGTCATGAAAATATTTTAAGATTAGCTTTCAACATACTTTTTTAAATGACAGTGTTAAGATTTTGAATGAATTTGCATATCTATAGATTAATTTGGAGGTAATTATTATTTTCATAATATCAAGTCTCTCAAGAGATGAACATGTTATATCCTTCCTTGGATCTTTGATTTTTCTTTTCTTTTTTTTTTTTTAAATGATTTTTTATTATATTATGTTAGTCACCGTACAGTACATCCCCGGTTTCCAATGTAAAGCTCGATGATTCATTAGTTGCGTATAACACCCAGTGCACCATGCAATACGTGCCCTCCTTACTAACCATCACCTGTCTATCCCATTCCCCCACCCCCCTCCCCTCTGAGGCCCCCAGTTTGTTTCTCATAGTCCATATTCTCTCATGTTTCATTCCCCCTTCTGATTACCCCCCCTTTCTTTATCCCTTTCTTCCCCTACCGATCATCCTAGTTCTTATGTTCCATAGATGAGAGAAATCATATGATAGTTGGGTCTTTGATTTTTCTTAATGTATTTTCATGTTAGCTATCTTATATAGATGTTCATCTTGCTTTAGAATTTATTTCTAAGTTATTGTGATATATAATGCTGTTATAAACATTATATGTTTTTATTTTCTGTTTGTTGGTAAAAGTAGATATAAAGTTTGTTGGTATTGAGTCCAATAACTTTGTTAAACTCACCTATTCTAATAATTTTATCAGAAATTTTTGATCTTTTGAAATAAACATATTGAAAATAACAATATTTTAATTCATTCTTACTTCAATCATTAGAGCTTTTCTTGGATTTTTTTTCTTACCCTCTTATCTTCTTTACAATCTCCAATAAGGTACTGAATTAAAATGGTTTTTGTGTGCATCCTTCTTTCATTCTTTGATCTCAAAGGGGAAAACCTACCTGAGACTCCTTCTAAATTTCTATAAATAATGAAACATGAGGATAATTTTTGAAGGAATAGTTTTTTTACAACTTAACTTGTTACCAGTTATATGGTATATGCAGAGATATTTTTTCTACAACTACTCTCCATTTCAATTTTTTTTTATTTCTCAAAGTTCTGATGTAAGCCTCTCTATCACTGAGTTCCAAACACCAAAATTCTTTAAATTTGATCCCCTGAATTTCAGCCTTCACTCCTGGTATTTTGATACTGAATCCCCTAAATCTATATATGTTAATTTTTTCATTCCATAACAACTGGTTTAAAATGTGGCTAGGTCTGTATTTCTGTTGGAATTTTACAAATTCTTCTCATTGACTAATTTAACAGAATGTTAATAGAAAGAAAAGACACACCTACAGTTTAAATAAGCAATTGCTTGCCAGCTCTATCTCTAGCACTAAAAAATAGTTAATTCATCTTGATGCACATCCCTCAGGTTGTTCTTAATCTGAGATGAAGGAAGCCTTTATTCCCCTCAGTATAATGTATTTTTGTTGATCACTCAAATATGTCATTTCAGATTATTAAAATAAGTAATTTAAACTATTGTAATGGTTTTATGTACCAGTGGAAATAAGTGTAAGTTATAAATCTATTTTATTTTAGCAGACTGAAAAAGCAATACATGTGGGGTAACTGGTTGGGTCATTCAGTAGAGCATGTGACTCTTGACCTCAGGGTCATGAGTTCAAGTCCCACATTAGGCATAGAGCTTACTTAAAAAAAAAAAAAAAGGAAAGTAATACGTGTATTTTTCATTGACTTCTCTCCACCTCTCTTAGTGTCTTTCTGCCTGATAGTATTTGAAAAAGATAAGAACAAAGATAGCTGTATGAAAATGCTAACACATCTTAAGTTCCATTCTTCCTTAATGGTCATGCTTTTTCTGTACTTCAAGTCTGCAGACTCAGCCCTCCATTATACCTAGAACTTTCATATCAGTGGCAGATGATCACTGCCATGATTCGGATTTGTTGAGTTGAGCTAGATGTATTCAATAATGATAATGATGTAATGATGATGCTGATGATGGAGGTGGTGGTTATAGTGATGCTAGGGTAGCCAGTTTACAGAAACTTTGAAGAGATGTGCTGTACCTATACGGAGCAGAGTGTGTGCTGGTTTCCTTGGGCATCTACTTTATAAGATGGAGCATTTTAGCAAGTTCTTACATAGGAATTTTAACCAGAACTTGACATTTGATCAAGAACAATGGAGTCTCCTCACACATTTCCAAACTATGTTTACAAAGTATGTGAACAAGAACATTTTTCCAGGTAACTTCTATGTACTTATTATTTCTTTTTTAATGATTAAAGTAGTATTTTCTATTTTGTTGTAAGAAGATAATGGTTTTTGTTTGAAACTTTTACTATTTCAAGTTGTCATTATCAGATTTCCCCTCACCAACACAAAGAAACATCTTTGAAAGAACATCACACTAAAATTATCAGGAATCAATCAGTAAATTTATGCTTAGAGTTCAAAAGAAATATGTAGATCTATGCAAACTGTGTTCCTTCCTGTACTTAATTAATGCATCTTGAGCCTTTCCCAGTATTAGGGGTATACAGTGCACCGATGAATAATTGTACAATTTGAATTTTGCCTACTATAGACTTTTGCTACATTTTACTTTTTGCCACTGCAACCTGACTCCATTAAGGAGCTTAACTAATGTTTATATTCAGTACCCCAAGTTAGACTAGTATAGCTCCATGTGCATTTTAGAGTAGCTAAATTTCATTAACAGGTATCCATCATGAACCTTTTCACAGAATGTCAGAGTAATTAATGTATTATATTTTATTGCCAAAGAACTGTATTCATTTCAGAAACTTAATCATTCAGACTGGTTTATTGTCTTCTGTTGCCATGAACTTAAATTGACATAAGGAAAGTATGCTTAGGTATCCTGAGTGGTGAAAATATGAAATACATATGAATGTTTATATTAACTAATGATTTATGTTTATATTAATTTTCATATGTGGACCAAAATTTATCTTTAATCATTTTGTATAAATAACTCAGCTAAAATTACCATTAAGATGTAGACTAAGAATGTATCATAAGTTGATTCAACCAAACTTTTTTTAAATATAATATCAAGGAAAGCCTGGATAATACTTTTCAGAGATTAGGCACATACACACAGACTGCAAAGTGGAAATGAGATTATAGAGCATTTTCGGAACTGAAAGAAAATTTTGTTGTGTCCAAACATAAACTTTGTAAAATTAAAGGTGTGTACTGAGTCTCATTTAGTGTGGGAGTCCAGTTTGGTAGCTGAACAAGACTTGTCCTGTTACAGAATATTTTAAACTTTCAACTGAATTTTTTGCTATTTTTGAGTTATTTTCTTTTTTAAAAATTATTTATTTAAATTCAATTTAGTTAACATATAGTGTATTAGTTTCAAGGGTAACATTTAGTGATTCATCTGTTGCATATAACTGAGCTCTTTTCTAAGTGGTAGCTCTAGATATTAAAATATGTAACTTTTTACGATTTATTTAAGATTAATACTAAATTTTGTTAGAATATAGAACTTTTCTCCTATATCATTCCATTTCCTCCCACCTCTTTTGTACTATTATTGCCATACATATTAAATCTATTTATGTTTTAACCCCAATGATACAGTTTCAATAATTGCTTTATGCAATCTTATGTCTTTTAGAGAATTTGACAGATGAGCGAAGAGTAAGAGTATTTATGCAGTCTTTTGTAATTATTGCCCCACATGTTTATCTATTATGGTACTCTATTTCTCCTTTGGATTCTAGGTACTATCCAGTATTATTGCGTTTCAACTTGAGGGACTTCCTTTAGTATTTCCTGTAAAGCAGGCATTTTAGCAACAAATTATATGTCTTTGTTCATCTGGAAACAGCTTTATTTTGCATTTATTTTTGAAGGGATAATCTTGTTGTATTTAGAATTCTTGGCTGACAGTTTCCTTCTTCCAGCACTTTGTCATTTACTTCATTCTGGCTTCTATTGTTTCTGATGAGAACTTAAAAAAAAGATGAATAAACTAATAAAAAGGAAGCATGAGTACTAAATCTAATTGAGAAATCAAAGAGAAATTAGAAATTATATTGATTTTGTAATAATTTCAATGTTTTGATATACTGGACACTTTTCTGAAAAGGAAAAAATCAATCAAGATTTACCAAAAATACATATGAACCTGAAAACAGTATCATCTAAGCAATTCAAAATATTAGATGTTAATTTTTGTCATACAACTGTACCTAAACTGTCAAGAAATAATAATTATGTTTTGTGAGCTTTACTGAGAATAGAAAAAGAAACCTATCCAATTATTTTATTATACTTGTATAACTTTTTTTGTGTGTGGTAGGTGAGGAGGAGGGAGAGAGAGAATCTTAAGCAGGTTCCACTAAGAATGGAACCTGATGCAGGGCTCAATCTCATGACCCTAAGATCACAACCTGAGCCAAAATCAAGAATTGGACACTTAACTGACTGGGCCATCCAGGCACCCCTAAACTTGTATAATTTTTAAACTAAGCACTAATGAACATAGCCTTCCAGAAAATGATGGGCAACTATCAATGATAACTATCAGTGAAAATTAACTAAGTAAAATATGAGCAAATAAAATTCAAAGGAACACAAAGATATAATGCAATACAACTAAGTTGGATTTATTCCAGAAGGGTAATGATTATTTAAAATATTATGACAACATGACAGGGTTAAATAAAAAAGCCATGTGATAATTTTAGTAAGTGATAATAAGACATTCAGTAATACACAACATAATTCCTGATGAAAATTCTTGGTTAATGAAAACTGAGTGGGACATTCCTTTAACTTAATCTCAACCCAATAATCATCATTGTCAGAATCAAAAGTATGAGAGACAATTGTATTAAAATGAGAATAGGATGAATGCTTTCTTTGATGTAATATTTTCATATAAAATTAACCCGAATAACTGTTAGAATTAATGAGAGATCAGTTATAAAGCCAGTTTTAAATTGAATGTACAAAATAAAAATTTAAACTAAATGTACAAAATCAAATGTACAAAATCAATTCCTATATAGTGGCAATAAACTTAAAATATGGGGGGGGAGTAGTAACAGTAGCAATAAAAACCTTAAAATATTCCACCTTAGAATAAGTTCCATGAGAAAAATGCAGAATGTATATTAAGAAAATATAAAATTTCCCTGAAATATTTAAAAGAGAGTGAATAAATGAAGGACTGTAACATGCTTATAAATAGGAAAATAGAGTGTCATAAAGATGTCATTTTTTCAAATATAGTTTATAGTTTAAATACAATTTCTACTCAAACACCTATAAAACTTTGAGGGACAATGAAATGGGGAATTTGAAAACTAAGTCTAAATTTAGGAAGGAATGAGGGAGTAATGGCAGGGAAATTGAACAACCAGGTATTTAAACACATCAAAAATTTACAGTAGTACTAGAAATCATATGAGATTGACAAATATATGGAACAGAAGAAATTCTATTCTTATTCAGTTCAATAATGGTAAAAATCCCTTAGATTTGGAAGTAGTTTGTTACAGCATTGTAACATGCTAAAGCATGATATACTTTGTTTTCCTTGAATTAGGATTTTATGTTTTAAACAGAAGTGCATGCCAAAATTTAGGGATTGCTCTTCTGAGACCGAAGATTGCACCAAATGGGGAGTGAGTTTCCATTATCATGATTGGAAAAGCTGGACTTTAAAAAAGTAGAATGTGAAATTTTCGTTTTATTTTTTCATTCTGGGAACAGCAATAAGAAATTTGTTTTCTAGAAGGTGACCAGTTTTTATAACTGTTTTGGACTTATCTTGATAAACTCTGTGATGTGGTTTGCATAGACTAATCATGTCATTTAAAAGACAGAGACCATTTCAATTCTTCCTTTACAATATTTTTGTCTTTTATTTCTTTTACTTGCTTTATTGCATTGGCTAAAACTCCCAATAACATGTTACATAGAAGTAGTGAGAGCATACACCCTTCATTATTCCTTTGTTACAAAGAAAGCATTCTTTCACCATTAAGTATATTGTTAACAATAATTTTTTACAGATATCTTTTATCAGGTTAAGAAAGTTTCCATTTCTGCTTTGCTGCGATTTTTATTTTTTTAATGAACACTGAGTTTTGTCAAATTCTTGGCCTGCATCTATTGATATGATCATGTGGTTTTTCCTTTTTAACTTTAATGTAGTGAGTTATACTAATTTAGTTTCAAATATTAACCCACACTTGTATTCCTGGGACATTCTTCACTTGTTATTGATTTACCATTCTTTCTACAAATCATTTGATTCAATTCGTTAATATTTTTTTGAGGATTTTTATCTGTGTTTATGAGAGATATTGGTCTGTTGTTTTCTTATAATGTTTGTCTGGTTTAATAGCCAGCCTGTAAAGCAGGAGTGAGTTGAGAGTTTACCCCTCTTTAAATTTCTGGAAGAGATTATGTAGAATTGGTATTATTTCTTAAATATTTGGTTCAATTTACCAGTGAAACCATCTGGGCCTAGAGTTTTCTTTTTGGAAGAATTATAACTGAATTTATTTTTTCTAAGAGCTGCACTTATTCTTGTCTGTTTCTTCTTAAATAGGTTATTGTGGTTGTAGTTCAAGGAATAGACCAGTTCATATAATGGTCAAATTGATGTGTTTTAAGTTGTTTGTAGTATTCATTTATTATCCCTTCCCTGCTTATAAGGTCTATAGCTGTACTTTCATTTCTGAGAGTAGTAAATCGTTGTCTTTTCCTTTAGATTTGCATATCTTTCTGTCTCTCTTTTTCTGTCTCTAAGGTAGGGGGGAATAAGTATAAGTTGATCAATGTTATTGGTTTTTGTTTGTTGTTGTTGTTGTTAGGGAACCAACTTTTGATTTCACTTTCTCTTGTTTTGTTTTCAGTGTTAATGATTTCTGCTCTTTATTATTTCTTTCATTAGGTTTTTTTTCTCTAATCTCTTTCTTTTTTTTTTTTTTTAAAGATTTTATTTATTTATTTGACAGAGATAGAGACAGCCAGCGAGAGAGGGAACACAAGCAGGGGGAGTGGGAGAGGAAGAAGCAGGCTCATAGCGGAGGAGCCTGATGTGGGGCTCGATCCCATAACGCCGGGATCACGCCCTGAGCTGAAGGCAGATGCCCAACTGCTGATTTCTTATGGTGGAAGCTTAGATTGTTGGTTTGAGATTTTCAAATACAAATAATAAAGCTGTAAATATCTTTCTAAGCACTTCAGCTGTGTCCCACAAATTTTGATGTATTGGATTTTCATTTTCATTTAGCTAAAAATATTTTTAAGTTGCCCTTGAGACTTCCTTTTTAAGCCATTGGTTATTTGTATTTTTAATTTTTGAATGTTTAGAGAGTTTCCAGGTATCCTTCCATTACTGATTTCTACATTAATTGTTTAGTAACAAAACATTTTTTATATTATTTTGATTCTTTTAAATATCTTAGATTTTGTTTTATGGTCTAGACTGTGGTCTCTTAATGTTTCACGTGTGTTAGAAAACGGTGTACGTTCTGCATTTGTTGTGTGGGCTGCTCTATAAATGTGAGTCAGGTGATGTTCAGATTTTTCCAGTCTTCTGTATTTTTGCTTATTTCCTATCCACTCTCCTCTCTTTTTCCTTTTGGTTCTACCAGATTCACTTCAAATATCTTAGAACTCCGTTGTTGGAGCATTTACATTTAGGATTATTCCTTCTTGGTGAATTGGCCCTTTTATCATTCTGGAATGTCCTTCTTGAGCTGCTTCCTTCATCTTCAAAGTGCATCACTACAATCTCTGCTTCTTTATCACATCACATTCTCTTTCATCTCCTGAAGCCTCTATATAAGGACTGTTGGGATTACATCAGACCTACCCAGGTGATCCACGATAATCTCCTCACCTCTAAAGTACTGCTTTACTCTTATCTGCAGCCTCTTTTGCCATGCAAGGTAACATTCATAGGTTCAGGAGGTAAGGTCTTGGACATCAGGGAGAACATTATTGAGTTTAACACAACTACCTTCAAGTTTATTCTTGTTTCTGTCATATGTATTCTTCTGTTGGCCATTCCTGTGAAATTTTTATTTCAGATACTGTATTTCTTTGCTGGGAATTTCAATTATTCCAATTGTTTTAAGAGTGTTTACACTTCATGAAGCATTGTTTTAATAGCCGCTTTTAAAGTCTTTGATAGTTCTAACATTTTGGTCATTTAAGGTTTGGCATGTGTTGATTGTCTTTTTTTGTTGTTGTGAGTTGATCAGATTTTTTTGTTATGTTTAGTAATTTTGGATTGTATCCTAGACATTAGTATTATGATGAGGCTGCGTGTCCTGTTATAATCCTCTGGAGATTGTCAATTTTTTGTTTGTTTTGTTGTTTCTTAGCAAGCAATTAAACCAGTTAAGATCAGTCTGTAAGTTTTGTTTCACTTTCTGTGGGTGATATTTGCAGTATCAGTTCAGTTTTTAGGTTCTGCCCCTCATATGAGCCATTCAGGAGTCAGTCTTGTTCTTGGGTAGTGTTGATATTGTTGCTTAGATCTTGAAGCCTTTGCTGTGCTTCTTTGAGTATGTTATGCTCGTGCATAGCTTGTGAGTGAGTCTGAGACGTCTACTGATTTATATACAGAATTAGGGATCCCCAATTCCTTCTCTTTTCTCTCAATATTCCCCCCACCCCATAATTTCTGGCCTCCAGGGGCCTCTTTTCTTTGTCCTTTGGCCAGAAAAGTTGGGTTCTTTCAGAGTTAAAGCCTCTCTCACTATAACATAGCTCTCTATTCCTGACACTGCCCTTAGGGTGAAATGGCAAAAAATAAAAGAGAATATAGAAATCCAGCCAACACTCTTGCATGATAGGCATCTCTTTCCATGGTTCCTCTATTCAAAAGACAGATTGTCTCCATATCTTAGGAGCTTCTGCTGCTGCTGCCATGGCAATATATATGGGAGACTAAGCTGGCCATGGAACAGACCAGAAGAGAAAAAAAGAAAACAGGAATATGTTCAACTACCAGGCTCATAGGGAATTTTTTCTCTCCTCTTCTGGCCAGAAGAATGGGCATCTGAGTTTTTGCTGATTGCATCTGCTCACAGAGTTCCTGATTCATCTTCCCTTGGGGTCAAAAAAGGAGGGTGAAAGGACCTAGAAAGTTTACTGCCACCATATTGGTCTTTATTCACGTTTAAACTTTATTCCCTAATCTGCATGCTGTTGTTTGCTTTTCATAGTTGTTGAGTAGTGTTGTGTTTGTTCCTTATTTTGTCTGTGTCCTTAGCTGTATGGGTGTGAGAGGTCAGCTATAATAAACCCTTGCCATTTTTCCCAGACTCAGAACTCTACATTTTAAAATATACTAGGTTTTAAAACAATGTGGACACTGCCAACAAAACACTCCATTGGTTGTTAATATTAAGGTAGTATTTACTGGGCTTCACTTGGCTAACTCCAACTTTTGAAATAATCTGATCCTGATGTGACTATTTCTTCATGCTGTTCAGTTATCATTAATTCAACGACTATTTGTTGTGTGCCTAATATTTATCAGAAACTGTTCAAGACCTTAGATGTATAATAAAACTTACTGTATTTTGTCATATGATTCATAGTGTAGAAAATTATTATTTAGAATCTTATTCAAAGTCATTATTGTATTAACAGGATGAAACTCAGTTGTAATGCATTATCCCCTTAGTATTTTACTGAATTTGATTCAAACACATTTCAGTCAGTTTCTCAAAATCTCTTACTGACAGGCTTTTCCCTTTATAATACCTTTTGCTTGGTGCCCTCTTACTCTATGTGTGCTTTCACTGGCTCCTTCAACTAGCTAAATTCCATTCATTTTTCTGGTTTCAGCTGTGGTATCACTTCCTATGGGAAACATTAATTTACTCTTGGTTAATTAACTCTTCAATGTACACTACTTACCCACACTGAAATGTAATCTGGGGCTTACTGGCCTGTCTGAATAGCACAGGTATGGGTTGGTGGCAAGAGGAAGCATAGAACTTTCAAGGAATTGTGAAGGGCCCAGAGGGGAAGTAATAAAGCAAGCATGGTGGAGAGCAGTTCTCCATGAGGTCATAGAGAGGAACCACCATAGGTTGTGAAGTGCTTTAAGGTTTTGAAAACTTAAGAATTCTTTAGTGGGTGAGCATGGGTGGGGGAACCAATATGATCAGATTTGTCTTTTGTTATTAAGAATCATATCAAAGATATGTGAGATATCTTCAACCTTCAAAAAGTATTTATCTTGGATAAGCAAAGCCATAGATGTAGTGTAAAAATCAAAAGTCACAAATGGAGGAATGATGAAAAGTAAGGTCCTCCTTCCAGGTCCTCCAGGCACTCCTCTTCCCCAGCAAATGGTTATTTTCTGATGTTAGTTCTTCTAATGACTACCCTTTGTAACTATAACTTTGCTTAATATACTTAATAATATTTATTTGGTCTTACTTATTGACTCCCCACAATGAATAATGGTAAAATTAGTATCTTCAACTGCTTCCTTCTTTTCCTCTCTAACCTCCCCCATTCTTTACTACCTAATTTTAATCAAATATTTTGTCTTGATTCTTTTACTATTTACAGTCATAACTCTAAATATGCTTGTAATTAAAAGATTCATTTTGGGCTCTCACACAGAAGATAAGGAAATTAAAGTACCCACCATACATTCAACCTTTTTGTTAAGTTCTTGTTGAGAAACTTTTGGTTATATTATTCTTAAATTGTGTTGGTTTTAGCATTTACATTCTGTTTCTTAATTATAATTCTCAGTTATTTTAAACTTGTATATTTAAATATATATTTTGCCATGGTTTCTCCATTTACTTCTCTGCTTAAGTTCAGTCTTTAGTAGTTTATTCAGATGGGATCATACCAGTTGTCTTTCTTAAATATTGCATATTTAAATATTTTGTGTTTGTTGCCTTTATTCTTTTTTCCTGTTTTTAAAAGTTTTTATTTTAATTCCAGTTAGTTAGCATACAGTGTAATATTAGTTTCAGTTGTACAATATAGTAATTCCACCCTTCCATACATCACCCTGCACTCATTACAACAAGTGTTGCCTTTTTTCTGGAATGACAGTTTGACTGGTTGTGTACTTATGGAGTAATGCTTTGTTTCTCAAAAGACTTGATAGCCATAGTTCTGTTTCTGTAGATAGCTTTGGAGCCAGCCCATCTTTTCCTCCTTTAGATACTTGATATTTTTACCTGAAAGGCAAAATAATTTTTTTTTCATCTTTGAAGCTATTTTCTCTCATTAGCATATGTCTTGGTATTTAGTTCTGTATCAGTTTTTCCAAGGCAATGTATCTTTCAACCTGTATATGCTAAGTCTTTATTTCTAGTAAGTTTTCTTAAATTATATCTTGAGATATTTTCCCCATTCCCTGTGTTTGATTCTTTTCTTTAGGGATACCAATTGTGCTTATGTTGGACCTCCCTCAATGCCTTCTATATCTAACATCCTTTATCTTTAGTTGTTTGAGTATTTCCATTTTATTTTCTCACTTTTCCTAATTCTTGTGTGTCTGCTCTCCTTTTTGCTGCTTCCACAATGGCCTTCACAAAACAACATAACTTCAATGAATACTTAGATAGTGTGGCGAAATTCCCATTTTTTGTATTGATAGTTGAGGGCAAGATTTATTTTTATAATTCTTGGTGTGGCTCTTGGAAGTTACATGGTAAAATTTCTCCATAACATCCTATAAATCTATTTCTAAAAGGCAGATGACAAAACAATGGACATACTTGAGGATTATGACTTTAATTCTTTATGTCTGTATGTGCCATCATATTTGAAACAAATTTTGCTAGTTTAGTATCTAAGTATAGATAGAAGGATTGCATATTTGGTATTATCCTTGATCAAAATATTGTTTAACATTTGAAAAAAATTGTCATTACTATAAATATATGTCTTTGGTCATTTTTTTCTAGCTTCCATTGTACTGTTTATTTTATTAAAATGTATTTGGGGCAAAGAAAGGTAATTGATTATTTTACTCAATACATCTCATTATAGTTTTTGCTTTGGTTAGTAAGCTGTCTGTTGTAGTCTACAGTATTAATTAGCAAATAATGTAGTGATAATAGTGTCATTTAAACAATGACAAGAGAATACAATATCAATTTCTGTTTATTGTTCTAAATGGTTCTGCATTGTTAAAGTGGGGAACGTGGAATAACTTTAGAGGATAAATATCTATATCCGTTTCAAATTTCAATCTACAAATACAATCAAGGGAACTTACTGCCACCCTAACAGCAATATGTAACTAATGGAAGATACTCACGTGAGAACTTTTTAATATACCTGTAACTTTAATGATTGGATGTAAATTCAAAATAATTTCTATGGGGAAAGTTTTTATGTTCTTTATAAATGAAAATAAATTTAATTATGAAATAAAGATATATTTGGGTGCAACTCAGTGATGCATGCATACATAAGATAAATGTTAGTACTGTGTCAGGAGAAGTGAATCCATTGTCTTTTATAATGACTATTAACATTTGAAAAAATAAAAAATGAGTTACATACTAAGTATTGATTATAAAACAAAAGCCGGAAAGCATGAGATTTTTCCTCTGGAAAACCCCTTGTAAGTATTAATTTATTGCCAAAGTGATAGAGATTTTTCAAACAAATATTTGGAAAGGAAGTTGAAAATGTAGAATCAACACAATACATTTGAACTTGGTCTCACTGCTGTCACGTGTGCTATTTCACCAAGACTCAGAATAGAGAAACAAATCAACTGTATAGCATACGCAGCTTTCTCCTACTCAGCAAGGAATTAGCAAAGTCATGATTTCTCAATGTGGACAACAAATACACCTATAGAAAGTACGATGAGGAGATGGAAGTGAGTTTTTATTCCCCATTCCTTATACTGAATTGCCCATGGAACAAGAATAAAAATCCAAAGGGCAGTTTTTTCTTCTGTATCAAGTAATATTGAAGGTCTGTGCTTTGCTGAAAATATAAATAAAGGCAGAACCATGTAAAACAAGCTTCAGTATGGCTGGATTAATAATTTAAAAAGGAACCAGAGATTGCCTGGAAAACACGCATCCTGTGACTCAGCCTCTTCTCCCCCGCTTATTAACATTTACTGAGCAGCGACTTCTAAAAACCAGGACTCTTAGATCATTTAAAGCAATCTTGCTGAAAGTCTCGGGTAGTATTCCTTAAGTGTGAGAACTATAGGTACCCTCAGACACCAGTGTGCAGCTTCGGCATAGAGCACTTAGCATATTCCTTTTTTCTCTATAGTTTTAAGTGTGTGGGAACATGTGATCAGGGTCCTTTTTATATTCAAAATGGGTCAGCTTCTGTCTAGAAAGTGTCTTATTGTCATGATGTCACCACATCTCAAGATTTGTGACCTTTTGCACCATATGGATTCATGGTAGTCTACGTCCTAGCTTACAGGCCAGAGTGCTTTTGTGCCCCCGCTAGGGGGTATCAAAGGCTTTTGGACTGGAATTTCAAGTACCGATAGATTTGGAAAAACAAAAAGTAATTTTTATATATCCTAAGGACCGCCAGATGTCGCAAAGGCATCATTGATGAAACGGTTTTTATCCAAAATGTGGCACTTATATAAGGAATACTAGTATTGTGTTTGAGAGTCGTAGAGGCCATAACAGGTCAGTGAAATGTCCTTCAAACATCTGATTTTTACATTCAAGAATGGGCCCAGATGAAAAGATAACCACATATCTGACATTGACGTTACTACCATTTAGACAACCGATTCAATTGCCTTAGTCAGTGGGATCAATCAGGCCTTTATTACTTTGAAAAACCCCAGAAAGATATAGTTTTTCTTTTTATTTAAAAATGATGGTTTGAAACTATATCCCACCACTATATTTTCACTATAAACCACAAATGCTACATAGAAGCACATAGAAACTTTCGTAACTTCCACTAACTCCTAAGTTTAAGAGATTTTATGAGATGTACAAAATTACAATAATGAAAGAAATGGTGCTGAGTGAAATTCTGCTGAGCCAAACTGTATGCATAAATTGGCAGTTTAACAAGTAAAACTTGGAAGCAAGCATTTGATGATTGATTTTTTTATTGAGACAGAACAAGCATGATAGTGGGTAAAGTGATTTTCCTTATTGAGAGAAAATATAGTGTTTTTCAACATGTCTCTAGTATGAATGGAAGCCTTGTCAAAAAAACGGAGCAACACATAATATCTTTAAAAAGGTGAATTAACATAAGTATATAACTTATTTTATGGATCAAATTTTATACTTGTCAGTTTTATTCAGAATGTCATAAAGTTTATATCATAAAGATGGTATTATTACCTTTGTTATGTCCTGAAAAAAAAATCTGATATTAACTGCTTTGTAAGTAGGATATAAAATATATTCAGTTGTAGAAATGCGGTGATGAAAATTAAGGCCAAAATATGTATTCACATGTAGATCTTAGGCAACACCCCAGTAATTTTAAGTACTTGAAATACATTATTCAGCAAGTAACTTGCTGTATATTTGTGTGTAATGGGCTCTGCTTGAGAATACAAGAACTGTCAAGATAAAAATAAGAAACATGCATCATTCTAATTTAATTACAATTCATCAAAAAATTCTTCTATTGTATGTATTACAGGGAGATGTATACTTTCTGATAAAAATAATCACATCCTAACGTTAATTGAGATTTGCTGTTTTTGTATATGGTTTTCTCTTAAAGAATGTATGCATCCACACATACATCAAACATGTATGTACATATGCTGAGTTTGGGGTTTATGTGTACTCTAACTGCACCTATTTTATAGTTATATCTATGGGAAAGTTTAAATGTTGAATATGAATTTGTTTATAGAGGGTTCTTTCCAAGTTTGTAAATGTACATTTATTTCCAATTGTGTTTTCTAGCTATATTTTGTAATTCTACTTAGCTATGGATATATTATTCCCATTTGGAATAAGACGTATAATAACATAAGGAGGACATGCTCATGCTGTTTTTCTGGATTTAATTAGTAAGCAACCTGCAGATCCATGGTTCCTATTACGTTTGAGTAGGTATATCATGGGTCCATGTTCTATGTGAAAGATTATCTGTATTTTATTCTAAGACTTTATGTATATTTAACCTTTAATTTGACTAGCAGGTTGTATGATTTACATAAAAAATAGATCAGCTTTGAATTCACTGAATGTTATCGGTATAACATAATCAATCATCTCTAAATGTTAATGGTGTTAAAGAGCAATGAGAGCATATGTCTTATATTTGTAACCCTGTGAATTTATGAAATTATTTAGAATGTCTAAGAGCATTAGATCATGTGGCATTTCTCTGCGGTTAGAGATTGAATTTTCTGAATGGTGGGTATCACTCTACTAAAGTTGGAGAATTAGCTAAATATAAGTACTTTTTTTTTTTTTTTACCATGAATTACCTAATAGGTGTCTTAATGACTAGAATATTTTTTGAAGGGGGGTGTGTGTGTGTGTAGTTATATATATATATATGTGTGTGTGTATATGTGTGTGTGTTTATATATATATAACTACACACACACACATACAGTACAGTGCTTAAAATGCTGTGACTTTGTCTCATTCTCTTTTCACTATCTTTTAATAAAATATGACTTTCATTGGTGTTATCCTAATTACATCATGCATGTAATTCCTCAATGAAATAAAAAGTCAATATGTGAATGACAGTAGTAAGGGAAAAAAAAAATAGGATTTCAAATGGTAAAAAGCCTGCTCTGGTAACAAAGACTGAATCAATCCCTGTGTTGTATAGCAGCTTGATCATATCTTTAAAACTGATAGTAACAAAGAATATTTATTTGTTGCCATGCTATTGTAGGATTTATTTTTAAACTCCAATCCCAATTATCAAGAAAATTGCATCCTCTTTATCTCACAGAAGGGCATACTGAATCATAGCATATTTGGTTATTGGGACTATAATATTGTTACCTTGCTTGAAACACATGGTCTCTCTTGATATACAAGAAAAAACTGAATCCATTTCAATAAATTAATAGGGATGAGAATCCCAATCCATCCTTCTTTTCAGAGGTTCGCATACATTGTAATGAAATGCATTAGGAGTTTTCTTCACTTGAAATCCAAATGAGACCCATTTTGGCTCACACCCTTGACAGTCTCTTTTATAAGCATTGCTGTCTCCTGTTCTTGTGTGGGCCTAGTAAAATGCTTCCTTTGTAAGATGCACAGAGACAATATAATGCCACGAAAGACGAAGGTGTCAAAACACAAAGTTAGAGGCAATCTAATCAATGCCTCCTGATTTAGCCTTTGAAGGCTCTCTTCATTAAAACTCTTTAATGGTGAGGCTTATCTTGAGGTAGAGCTGTTACTTAATATTTTTCAGTGTCATTCTTTGGACAGTCATTTGTACCTTTTAAATGTATTTTCAGTATTCATTGTTTAGTAAATTGGATGTCTTGTTAGCATGGTGGTGGTATGAATGACTTGCATCAAAATGATTGAAGGTAATAGTGTATAAATTCTTGGTACATTTTTTTTTCCTATCCCCTAATCCCCATCTTTCCTCCATCAAAAAAAAAAAATCTTAATTTATTTTCTTTCTGAATATCAGGTGTAGCATGTCTTTTGATGCTTTCAAAGGCAGACATTTAGACCTTTTTTCATATCCAAGAATCTGATTGGAAATCTAAAAATAACTGGAAGCAATTAAAATTTTTCTTTCAAAGGAGTTTATTGCCTTTTCCATCCTTTTACTAAATATACTTTTCAAATTAATTTTCTTTTTATTAGAGCTTTTGGGTAAAGCAATGTGCATCTCACTGAAGTGGTAGAAAAAATCCTAAGATGTCCCATGCTCTCCTGAGTTTTTGTTTCAGTTAAGTACACTGGGAATGCTGAAGCCCAGGGGAGGAGAGATATGCCACCTACCCAACTCCAGATAGGGTTATGAACTTAGGAATTTTGTGACAGTCTTTAAAACAGTTTTATTGTCCTACGTGTGAATGAGAATGTATAAAATATAAAATGTTTCTGAATCTTCAGTTCACTATTCCCCTCGCCCAGTAGTTTGTTCAAATTTAATAAATGAAAAACCTGAATTTTTTTTCTCTTACACATGGACCAGATGGCATCATGATCTAAAAAATTATAGAGGATTCTTCAAAGAATATCTCATTAATGACGTGTGTGTCTATATTTAGACTCCTTTTACACACACGTGTATGGAAAGCTGCATATATACAACAGTAAATATGCTCTGGGTTTTTTTGTTGTTCATTCCCAGAATATATTCTAATCCTTCTTGTAAGCAGATTTACCAAATACATATGTTTTTGGATCAGCGCACTCACGTGAGCCATTTAAGGAAGCGGGGAAATCAGGAGCATAATTTCTTTTAACATGCCCAACTTAAAAAAAAAAAAAAAAGCTCACAAGATGTCCTTCCTACCCTTTCCACCCCAATCTACAATTATCAGCAAAAATAAATAATTTGCAAAATGCAGGAAATAGAAAAAGATAAACACCACGGAATTTATGCACTCAGTATCTTGAAAATGGAAAAGAATTCAAGCAACTTTGACCTGATTTTTAAATGACTACTGTGGTGACTACAGCTGCTCTAGCCTAGTAATTATTTGTGATAGGTTGTTTTTGAGTCCCATATGTATAGGAGCTCCAGGCCCAGCTACCTCATTTGCTGGCACAAAAACAGATTCTTCCAGGTGCTGAAAATTAAATTTTAATATATTATTTAAATATTAAGAGAATTACAGTTTCAGTAATTTTACTGCTACAGCTGGAGTGCAGAGCGTGCCTGTAGAGTGCAGAGTATTGGACAGTCTGACATATAGGAAGTTCATAGTGATTTTTTTAAATATTAGCTTATATATTTAAAAGATGTTGGCTTTCTTTGGCAGTTAGTTTATATATGGGTAAACCTGATTCATTTCTTGTAGTTTGGGCATGCTTTCAATTATTGCAAACTATTATTTTGGGGTCTTTTTAGTTATCTACCTAAAAAGGAAACTATGTCAATGACAGAGAAATTTCAGGTAGTAAAATGTAAATAAATGACTAAGAAATCTTACCTCTTGTGGTTCACTACATATGTATTACTCTGTTTTGAAAGGAGTTATAAATCCTAGAATAGTTTTTTTTAAATCTCTGTGGTTCCTCCTTTCTAATGAGAATGATCTCAAAATTGTTAGAAATTAGAGAAAAATTCAACAAAAATTCTAGTCTCTAAGATCCTAAAAGCAAGATTCATCATTAGCATGGCTCTTGAAATTTTTGTGTGGTTTGACCTATCCAAATTAAGTAAGACTCCACTTAAAATAATATTTCTGTGTTGATAAGATGTCCATAGTTTGTTTGGAATTCAGAGTAAGAAATCAATTTAATCGTGAAATTTTATAAGTTAAAATCATTTGTAACTTAATTCATGATGAAATCTTGTTTTTCTGGGAATTTTACACAATTGCAATTTTGCTAATTAAAAATTCTTTTCTATTAAACATTATTTTAACAAATGTACCTTTTAAAGAATTAAAGACAACTAGAAGATACGCATTGTGTTAAATTATTTACCATAACCAGCCATTTCGGGGTGAAGTGTGCTTAGTATATAAAGCACCTTCAAAGTATAGTGTTCGGAACAAATGTCCTATTAGCGATAATCTCTTACACATACAAACTTCTCTCTCTTGTTTAGTAACTGAATTACACTTCACCGGCAGAAATTGTGGAGCAAAGTGCATGTGGTATGACTCCTTGATAGTTAAATTCTCATGCTCTGGATCGAAATTGCTTCAGTTCACGTCTCCTCTCTACCACCTTCTAGCTGTGTGACCTTAGGCAGCCAACCTTTCAATCCTTCAGTGTTCTCATCTGTAAAATGAAGCTACTTTTTAAGGTGGTTACAAGGATTAGGTAAATTCATCAAATAAATGATTTCAAATAGTACATGGTACAAAGTTAGCACTATAAACGTCAGGGTTTTTCTTAATAATATTCATGCCGCTAACTTTGAGTACCTGGTATTAAAAATGTAGTTTTCACTTTTATA
This sequence comes from Ailuropoda melanoleuca, assembly GCF_002007445.2. NCBI lineage: Eukaryota > Metazoa > Chordata > Mammalia > Carnivora > Ursidae > Ailuropoda > Ailuropoda melanoleuca. The sequence goes on along the minus strand of NC_048220.1, from coordinate 66,842,900 downwards.
ACTCTTGAAGGGCTTTAGCATTTATTTAAGATGCTTCTAGATAGCCAATGACTTGATGATATCTAGCCCATTAATATAAATAAACTCTTTACCCTTGGAATTTCTACTTTAGATTATAGTAGTAGGCCATTTATAGTTCCGTTCATAACTCCAGATATAGTGTGAAAAACTGTGACATAGACTGTCAAATAGTAAATTATTTAACAAAATCTCAGTAGGAAGAGTTACATAATTACTGCTTAAATTTCAGAACACGTTTTAAAAATATAAGAGTAAAGAATTTGTCAGCCTTTTCATTTTTCCCTCTCCTACCATGTAATTGTAGAAAGTACTTACGTTTGAAGGTCTTAATTGATTTTGAAAAATCTAACTGGTTTTGAAGATCACTATAAGAAAAATAATCATGCAAATTAATATCCTGAAAGATGGATTAAAGACCATGTAACGTATTTTCCTTTTGTAAAAAATGATTTTTATGTGTCAATATGAGTAACTAATATTTTTTCCATTATAAAACAATTGATTTGCAGTGTCAAAATGAGCAGTTAACATCCATAGACTAAGTACTTAACGAGGTCAGGATGATTTAGCTGGAGGGGGTGGGCAATGGAGAGGAATTTGGACAAAATCTTTACCTTCATAAAGTTTACATTCTAATGCTAGAGCAGACGATAAACTGATTAATAAATATGAATATAATGTCAGGAAAAAAGCTGTGAAGTAAAATTAACCACATAAGGGTACGGTGGACAGGTGACTCTTCAGGTAAGATAACCAGGGAAGGCATCTGTAGGAAAGTGACACTTGTACGACCTGAGCGATCAATCTATGAAAATGTCTGGGGAAGAGCACATCAGGCAGAGGGAATAGCATGTTTGCCGTTCTGCTCAGAGATAGAAACAGGCTCCACATGGTCCAAGGAGAACAAGAAGACCATTGTGACTGGAGCTAAATGAGAGGGGAGGGAGGAAGGAGAGGAGACAAAGAAGGTGACCAGAGGCCAGATCTCATAGGAAGGCTTTGATTTTGTGTGATAACAAGTCTTTGGAGGGTACTGATCTTGAAGAGATGTTATCTTATACCTACGAAGCATTGTTCTGATTGCTTGGAAAGTAAGGAATGTAAGGGTAAAAGAGTAGAAGAGAAAAAGTAGAATGCAGCGACCACAGTCCCCAGTGAAATTAGGTTGATGGAGGTGGCAAGAAGTGATTAGACTTTGGCAGCCGTTCTGATGATGTGGAGTTGAACCATGTGAAAACTAGAACTTGAAGGATTGCTGATGGATTGAGTGTGAGGTGTGAGAGGAACAAATCAAGGAGGTTCCCAGGCCATTGGCACGAACCACTGTGTGAATGAGGGTGTGATTTACTGAGATGAGGAAACCTAGGGAGGATGGAATTTGGGGGAGAAATCTAGAATTCTGTTCAGTACGTATTATGTTGGAGATGCGTTTAAGACATCTAGGAAAATGGAGTAGGAAATGGACATGGTTACATGGAAGTCAAAGCAGAGACCAGGAGCGGTCTCTGTGGCAGTGATGGTAGTTGAGAGGATATTTATAAGCTGTGATGGAGTCGATGCGGGTCATTCTGACTGAGGCCTGAGGCCCTGGACCTCTGATGTGGCGAAGTCGGGAAGAGGACGATGCCGTTAGGTCACTGAGAGAGGATGGGAATGGAGTAGGAAGAGAGCTAGGAGAATGGGGCATCCCAAGAGACTCACTTGGCTTGGAGGTAGGGAGCGATTACGTGCCCTGTCCATTTCCCTTGGGTCCTTCTTGGTTTTGTCACTGAGATCACAAATTCCTAGACACACTGTAGCTGGGGGTATCACTCTGCTAATCACAGCCCTCAGACTTGTGTGTGCTCCCTCTCTCCCGCCGTACCGGCTCTGGTTCTACCGTCTACCCAGATGGACCTCCCTTACTCCCTGACTTCTCCGGGCACTTCTCACTTCACTCTTGGGTGGATGGATGACTAACCCAGGACAACCTCTAGGGGGACCAGAATTGGTGGTCTGAGGAGGAAAACATCCCTCCTCGGCCTCCTCCTTTCTTTCCTCCTGCTGCTGCTGTAGTGCCAGTGCTCCTGGTCCATCCTAATTCCTCTACCTTCTCTTAGCCCACAGATCCCAGGGGGCTTAGTTCTGCTATTGCGTGATATTTTCGCTGTAAGGATTAACCTTTTGTTATGTATCAGCAGATAGCAGAGGTAGTCTCTGCCACTATTCTTTATTCCTGTTCCTGATCTTTTGAGGTTGGTTTTCCCCCCAAAGTAAATAAATTGGCATCTGCTCTCCGTACTCTGAGCTCAGTCTGTTCTACCACTCACCCTTTCCAGTTCTCCAATCATCAGTGAAAGAGCCTGGTGTTGCCAGCAAGGGCAGATGTGTATTTTCTATAAGAAATTCTTGTCCCTGTATGGTTATTTATCTCTGGGGTAAATTATGGGTCAGTTGGATTTTTTTTCTGAGGTAGCTTGGATCCACCACATCTTATTAATGTTGTTTCTGTGAGAAGATATTTTCCAAGTTGTTAATAAGCAATTTACGATAAACTTCCAGATTTAATCCACTTATAATTGAAGGGCTGCTTTGTATATTTATAGCCATCTTGCCTAATTTTGTATCTATTATATATACATCGATATAGTATACATGTTTACCTAGCATCTGTAATAGACATAATTAATGATGGATCTAAATTAAATTTTCTGAAATAGGCAAGGTAGAAATTTTATATCAAACTAAATTCTTGTGTATTACTCTTAAGCAGTTTTATGTAATTATAATTTACTGAATCAGAACATTTAATTTTTTGCCTTTGACTAATTTCTCTTACTTTCTAAATTAATGAATTCACAAGCATATTCCACTGCAGAAAACAAATGGTACATAGGAATTAGAGATTTTTAAGTTAATTATGGTATAAAAACTACTTATCATAATAAGTAATAGGTTTTAAAGTTAAAGGTATTTTATATTGTAAGGTGATACATTATAGAATTACATTAGTTATCCATGATTGTTCAGTATAAATTTGAAGATTTTATGGAGAAACATAGCTTACATGGCAAAACCAATATGCTTGATTTTAATTTTTAAAATACAGAGAACGTAAGGTTCAAGTGCAAGCTGTATATATTTAAAGCACACTTGAAAACATTAGTATTTGTTATCTCATTTTCCCTGCACAAAAACCCTAGGAGGAGGGCTGATATCATGATCCCCGTTTTATAGATGAAGATGTTAAAACTCAGGAAGGTCACTAAAGGTCTGAGTGCTAGTGAGAAACGTCTGACCCTGTCATTCTGATTCCAGATCTAGGTCTCTGTCCACTGCCCGGTGCTGCCTCACATTTTCTGGTGGAATGCCGCAGGGGTTTCGGTAGCACCGTGGTTAGCTTCTATTTTGGCTTGCTGGACGCCTATGGAGCTGATTTAAGCCTTGAGCGCCAAAGTCAATGAACCACTCTGTACTTGGAGTAGATCTGTGCTGCTGAGCAAAAGAAGAACTGGCATCATCTTGCTTTGTATTTTCAAAATATTTTAAGCTCTGAAAGGCAGGGCTTTCCTTCTCCCACCCAGCACGGCAATATAGTGCTCCGGTGAGGAGTACGTACTCTCGCTTCTAGATTATCAGTCACATCAGGGCAGGGGCTCTCAGACCACGGAACACTGGGAGGACCTTGTGGATTGTGACTTTCAGGCTCTTGGAGGGTTGTGACAGTGGAGGAGAGGGAACCGAGTTCCCTTCCTCCCTCTTCCAGAATTGTGGCTGTTGATTGTGACTGAGAAGTGAAACAGTATTGTTTCTCCAGTCTTACTACCTAGTGTAGACATAGGAAAAAGAATGAAAATTTTCCTGTTGTCTTTTCCTTTTCTCATACCACTTATTATCATGGGTCAGAAAGTGGAGGGTAAATGAAAATTGGTGCATTCAAAGAGGTCTGAAGGAATGCATAACCAATTGTTGATTTTTAAGGCGGTGGTTCTTTTCACATGGGGTGGTTAGCTTCAGAGCTGAAGGGACACATCGAATATATTTTTTTGGCTTTTGGGTGATGGGTTTGAATTACCTTTGTAGTTTCAAAAACAAGAAAAGAAATTCTTTAAAATTGTTTTTAATCGCTCTGTAATAGTGCAAAGCAGACATACTTCCCCAACTCCAAAAACCACTAAAGCTTTATTGCGCAAGAAATGGATTATCCGCTTCATCAGAGTGAACTATTTCTGTATGACTGTCAGGACAGCCAGGCAGGGTGTGGTGCATGCCTGGACCCCACGCCCCACTCCCGCCCCAGTCTATGCCCACCCTCCGGAGAGTTTCAGGAGGCCACAGCTATCCACGTGAATTCTTCAGTCAGTTTGGATTTACCGTCTTCACTGTGGGTTTTTGGATGAAATAGACAGGAATACGGTCAAGAGGAGAAATGTTTGCTTATCAATCAAGTCAAGATGTTCTTTGCTAGTCCCCTGCACTTTTCATATAACAGGGTGTTTATGGGGTGGGGGCAGGGGGGAGGTATTTTGGGGAATACTATACTTCAATTTTTGATGAAAAAGTAATATTTCAGGTGATTTAGTGGAAGAACCTAGAATAAAACTCCTCCTAGTCCTATCCTGTTTTGACCATAATAACAAAATTATTATTTAAAAATAATAATGAAAGAATAGAAATTAGCAACTGCTGACACCTTAGGTTTAGCTTTTTTCTATCTTTTGCTTTAAGCACAAACTGTTTTATATGTACAGATGTAAAGCCATATTTAACATGGGAACACTCAAGTACTATAGACACCCACTACCTTTTGGATTTAATTTAACCTCACTGTTGGTTATTTTGTGTGCTGATATTCTAAAGTTTGAGTAAGATCTATTTGCTTCAGGCAAACCCAAAATATACATAAGATTTGCTTTGATTTTTAATGCGTGGACTGTTTTAACTCAAAGAATGTAGCACCATTGCCAATTAGTTAATATCAAAAAGCGAAGTTCTGTATTTTGACATATAACACAGTTTTGAAAAACAGATACCAAAGAACTGAACAATGTTAAATTGTAGAGTTTAAGGAATAGAAAAATTTAGTTTGTTTGTAATAACCCTCTTTATAATGTGGTTACATATCATGTCAGATTCTTGAAACTGTCCTACTGTAGAGTGATTTTTCATTGTTCTCCAAGGCCCACACTGGGGGGGGAAATAATAGTTAATATAACTGGACTTGTCTAATCACCAATAAATTGTTTTAAAAATAGAATTTATATCATATATCAAAGTATTTGTTTTTTCTTCTTATTTCAAATAAAATAGTAGAATTTGAAAACTCCACCATTGTAAGATGATAGTGATCTAGAAAACTTATGTTTACCATCCATCCCTTTTTTTTCAGCTCAGTAATTAAAAATGGCCATGGGCATTTTTTATCCATTGAGATTTACCAACTGCTATAGCTTTCAACATTTATAGAAGGATTTCCACACCTGCTTTTTCTTTTTTTTTATGAAATAACCAAATATCAGAGCAGCTTGAAGTGTTTTCTTTAAAAAAAAAAAAAAAGTTTACCTCTAGGCCTCTGGTTTTCAGCAGATAGAAAGCGCTATCATTAGCCTACCATCCGTTTTAATTTGAAATCCTAAGAACAAAAGTCATTAATAAGTCCTTTGTCATGGATTTTAAAAAAGAAGACGCCTTTTTAGTATTTGTATGTCATCATGCCAGGCCTAGAAAATTAGGCTAATTTATTATTTAAAACACTGGTGGGATTCCTAATTGCATTCATCATTAGATATGACACGTTTAGAACTGAGAACCATATCCAGTGAGAATTTTCCAGTTTGAATTTTGAAATAAAAATATTTTTCAAGAGATCCCTAGCTATTGCCTGTTACCATGGCAACAGTCCTATTTGTCTGAGAGCTCTGTCCGCTGCCAATGAGAGAGAGAGCAACGTCAACTAAACATACGAATACATCAAAGACAAATTCATATGCTCAATCTGATCAGCTCAATTAATGTAAGAACAGAAGCTGAAGGGGGTTAAAAGAGGGCACCCATTCAGGATAGATGAAGCCCCTTTTAGCAGAATATACACGCCGGCCTTTTGGGGGAGGAATTTAGCACACTGTCAAAAACATTATCAGAAAAAGAAAGTACTAGGCCTCCTACACCTAACAGATATGAAGCTGTCAGACAAAGAATAGCACCATTCATTAAATGACACTTATTTTCTCCCACTTTACAAGAATACAGCGAACAAAACAAGCAGGGGAGCAGCTGAGAAAGACACTTTTTTCTTTTGCTGGTGATGACAGACATGCAGCAATTATGGTGATAACTAAGGAATACTAAACAAGAAGCCAGCCTCCATTCTGTTTATCACCTTAAATTTTATGTTACTAAATTTGCATGCAACTCCTGTTTTGTTTTATTATTTATGTCTGGGAAAAATTAGATGCCTTTGTTTTTAACATGGTGCCTTGCGTTTGGTGTAGCATACCTCTAAACTCTATGAATTCACTCACTTTTCTTGTTAAATGGCCATATCAAGTTGAAATGCTTTTGAAGTAAGACATTTCCAAAGCACAACAAAACTGCCGTTGTCAGTGTGAGGTGTATATGGGGCTCAGTGGGGGGGGTTGGGGGGTTCATTAGTGTAAAGGGAGATACCATACATCTGCACTTTTTTTTTTTTTTTTTTTTAGAGTGATAGAGTGAAAGTTGTATTAATTGCCACCTTTGCTTCATGCTTCATTTTACATGGTGAAACGTGTTACGGTGCATGTGTATTTAATGGATCCTGTTTTGTTTTTTGTTTGTTTGTTTTTCCTTTGGGGAAGTTGTAGGTGGTAGCTAGTAGAGACTGGGTTGTAGGGCTTGTAACAGGTGCAGGCAAGTAGGAGTTCCCGTGAGGTTGCTGCCTTTTAAGAATCTTATGCTTAAACCATGATGATCTGATTTAAGGCCCATTATCAATAGTCTGCTACTTATATCTGCATGATCGTGGACTGATTGATACTGACTTTGTAGCCATGTGCTCCATAATGCGCTGTCAGGAAATGCTGACAGATGCAATGAAAGAACAATAAATGTGGGGCAGCCGTAATGTAAAGGTCCAGCTAGGCTGTATGAAAACTGATAGCTAGGATATTGGCTCCTATGTTACCATATACACCAGTCCCTTTGAGAATTTAGCGGGTGAGTGAATTAAAATGGTCTCCTGATACCCAGAAGGGGGAAAAAAAGATCTTCATTTAAGAAACTTGCCGACTTTGCCAAAACGTTGCTTTATAAGAACAGAGCCAAGATTTAAACAAACAAAAAAAACCAAAAAAAAGCCTCTTTTACTCAAAAATATAGGCATGTCTGACACATCTGAGAAACTATTTCTTAAAAATCAATACACAAAAGCACTGTATCTACTTTTTATGATACTTCACCTATTTGTATAAAATTACAGAAGGAAACATTTTATTTGAATTCCTGTTTTAAATGTAAGACATTTGATACTGTTTTTTGAAATCCTTAATCTTCGACTCAGTGCATGAATATAGCTGGCATTTTGCCAGTGCGAGTTTTTAACAAATAACTAGGATATTGTTAGTATGAAACTGTGAAAGTTACCCTCTTCTCCCTAGTCTTAAAATGTTGCTTTGGGAGAAGTTACATTGGACTATAATTCGTGATTTTTTTGTTTACATATTTTACAGATACCCTTTGTGTTCTTAAACATCATTTAATAATTCTTAGTATTTAAAGACATAATCAACATTCAACATTGATGCCAGAAGTAAAATAGAATTCTAATACTTTTTAACAAATTACTTGTTCTAAAAATAAAATCATTTATAATGATATCTTCAAAAATCAATGTAGACTCTGATATTTGGCCTTAATTCTCCCTCCTTTGATTAGAAAATGTAGACTGTGTTGAGGACTAACATATTTTCATTGTTGAGCCCCTTGTGGTACCTACAGGTAATGGTGGGGGCTGAGGTCAAAGCTGTATTGATAATTTGATTCATTTCCTTATGGGAGGAAAGCTAAGAGTCATCCTCTTTATTTACAAAGTTGCCTAAAAATGCTTTGGGGGAGCCTGGTGAATCTAATGATTTAAAAGGAGTTTGTGAAAATTAGTTGATCAGGTGAATTTAATTTGAGATACAAACGCTTTTATTGATATTTGCCACATGTAAAAGGACATTCAAAAGCAAATTTTTAGGATGAGAAAAAACTTAATCTAGCAAGATTTTTAAAATGCAGTCTTCTGAGAGTACTCAAAGAATATTCTAAGATCATTGACAAAACACGCCTACGACTGTAATTGTGTACATTCAGGGGAATGACTTTTTTATTCCATATTATTGACATAATAGATTGAGTCATCATTACTGTCTGATATGCAAAGGCCTGGTTTAAAACTCTTCTGTGGATCCTCTTTAGTGTGCAAAATATTGACACAATAGATGATAATGGCTCCTTTGAAGCCATTAGGGTCCATCATGTCAGGGCCTGCTCAGACATTACTTAGCAGGTAGCACGCAGACTCTTGACATGATAGATCATAACAAGTCCAAAGGAATAATTATGTCTTAGATTACACCATACTTGGGAATTTCATAGTTTATGAAAATTAGACCATATTATCACCAGTGTGAATTTTAATTCATTAATTATATTCTATCAGTTATACATGCTTCATGCACACACAACGTATATTATAAAATATGTAAACAAACCAGATTATAGGCAGTTATGTTACACTTTTCCCTGTCTAGGAACTTCAAGAAGTCCACCCTGATTGTTATGAATATTCATAAAAAAGCATTTCATTCTCAGCCTTCTACCTTTTATGCCAAGAGTCAGCCTGGAGCAAATTTTTCATGTCCACGGCCTAGACCTTTGAAAGTGGAGATGCCGAATGGAAAGAGTGACAGAGCTTGAGTGACACTGACTGTGACAGGCAGGGGCTCTGGTGGGCACCCATATAATTAGATCTTTGTGTGGTCTGGTTAGCAAAGACAGAACTTGATGTTTTACTAACAAAATGGTTTGAAAAGAAACCACATCCACCCAAAGTTAGGCTGTTTACCAGGTACAGAAATGAAAATAAAAAAAATTTGCAAAGAAAAATCTCCTAGTGGCTTTGGATAATATGTATTATCACGGTGTAAAAGCAGAAATGAGTGACGTTGGATTGGCCTGTAAGGAAAGCATCATGCTTTTTCTTTTCATGTGAATATTTTTTATTGTGTTGAGATTAGAGACAAATATAAATTATATTATACAATGTGGCAAGCCATTAGCTTTTCATAAAAAGAAATTTTATCTGCAGTGAAAAGCTTTTGATCTTGAGGACTTTATGAAAAGCTTTTTTAAGTTTGATTTTGGTGGTGTGTGTTATTTGGTGTAAGTGTCAGTATCAGTGCCTAGAAATTGTCAGGTGGTTCGCCTCTTTGCATGGCAGTGTGGTACATTGAAAGGGTGTCCTTTTTGAAATTTCATTTCAAAAAACGTAAACTCAACTTACGTCTAAGCCTTAATGAAGAAGCCCTAATTAGATCATGTATAAGAGAAATAGTTTTTTTCACTTTCATTAGTCATAGATTATTGTTTTCCCATAGTTTAATGCTTGTTGTGTTTTCAGATTCCAAGCAACATCACAAGCTTAAGAAAAAAAGAAAGAAAGAAAGAAAGACCTAAAACAAAGCAGGTGCTTTGAACTTACTGATTTTGACACAGAAAATTCCCTTTCCCCTTATCTTTAGCGCTCTCAGAGAACTGGCGTAGACCAATGCACGGTTTCTGTTACTGCAAAAAATGCAGTGGCATAAACCTATTGCACACTGGAGGTCACCCTTGCTATTTACAAGTTTTCTACACTTTCACAAAACAAAAGTAGATCCCTCATACTTTTAATATGCGCCACAGTTTGCATGCTATTTTGATATAAATACATGGATACTATGTATCTTCCGTGTATAGTCAGTCATATTAAGTGCAATTAAGGAACCCATTATGAAAATCTTATGGTTGTCTGATTTTTCTGATGAAATAAGCACACGACAAGAAGCTTTTCAAAACGAAACTAGAAGCTTTCATTATATATTATATATAATGGATTTTGAAAATCTTTCCAAATTGTTATAACGGGATTCTAGAGTAGAGTTCATACGCGTTTCTTATTCAACAATTTGTCAGATTTTTTTCTTTGCCACATTATTTCTGGAGATAACTTTGCCATAAGTTAATACTTATGGCCTGTTGATAAGAAAAATTACTTCTGAGTAATTTTACTTTGACATAATTTATTGTGGTATGCTAAATAGTTGAGCCTGTTCTGTTTTTTTCACCATGTTACTTTCACATTTTTACATCCATTCAACAAAAAATATTTTAGTATGAATAAAATTTTTCTCTTTAACCATCCACTTAAAAGCAATGACGTACATAAAAACAAAATCATTAAACTCAATAAGAACTCTGTTTTTTTTGCAAATATCTCAATGACAAAACCTAAAATGGAAGAAAAAAATGTTTACCCTACATCTTAAAGCCATTCAAAATAGGAATCAAAGATAGACCAAGGAGTGTCTGATTCCTTTTCAGTGAGAATGCTCTGAAAATATAAGGGTTCATCATCTGGGAGCTGTAACAAGCAAAGTGTAAAGTTTTACAGAGAAAAAAATAAGCATTTTACCTATTTTCCCTTAAGATACAATATGAATACCATGAATTTTTCCTGATGCATATTACCATAGTATACATAGTCAATTTTCTTCTTCACAATTATAACACTTTTTAATCTTTCATTAAAGGGATCCTTTATAGTTTCATAAAAATTTCACATAATATGTCAATTATCTGGCATAAGGGTCAGAGGTCGAAGCGAGTTAAAATAAGGGATAATGGCTTTAACAGATTCATATGAGGTAGCAAGATCAAGGGAGCAGAGGGCGCACCATCGCATGCCATGGTCAAAGACTAAAGACATCCAGAGCTACATGTCCACCAGCAGAGCAACTCAAACACTCTCTGCAGTTGATACCATGTGGGGTTTCATCCACTCGCCTTTTCTTTCCCTGTTTAGGGTTCACTGGAGGGAACTGATGAGCCCCACCTCAGGCCCTAGATGGTTGATTTGTACAAAGAGAAGCAACTGGATAGCATCTCCTCTTTTCAACTTCCTTTTTGAGACATTACCAGTGTTAGGTCCTATGTCTCAAATCCCTCCTTCTGAATCTAGTCATTCTGCCCCTTGTTGAAGGCTTCACAGTGAACGTCTCCCTCCATGAAGCCTTTCCCAGACACTCTTGCACCACGGGTATGTTTGGCAAACAGTCCAGCACTGACTGTGTCACACCTTCTGGGTCCATAATGTACGTCTTCAGGTTTTTATTTTAACAGACACTGTGTGTTTGTCTGTCTCATCCCCACTTGTGAATTTGTATATCCGGTTGCAGCAAGTACAGTCTTTTTTGTGCTGTAATCCTCTCTGCCCTGAACAGACTCTGGCCACGGAACAGCCGGAAGTCCTCTCTGCCTCCTCTGAGCTCTCGCAGCACCTCCTTTGTACCACTTCTGTGACCCTAAGTACTTCATCTTTTGATTAGTTATTTGAGAATGTGCTTTCTTTCTTTCTTTCTTTTTTTTTTTTTTAAGATTTTATTTATTTATTTGACAGAGAGGCAGCGAGAGAGGGAACACAGGGAGGGGGAGTGGGAGAGGAAGAAGCAGGCTTCCAGCGGAGGGGCCTGATGTGGGGCTCCATCCCAGGATGCTGGGATCACGCCCTGAGCCGAAGGCAGACACTTAACGACTGAGCCACCCAGGCGCCCCATTGAGAACGTGTTTTCTATCTCCTCAGCTAAAATGGAAATTCTGTGGGGGCAGAACTATGCCTTAGGTGTCTTCACATTCCACACTAGCATCCCCACAACACCGCAGTCAGCACCGTGTTTTCCATTAAAATTTTCAGCCACTTAACTACCATTTACTGAATATTTGGGTACAGGGCACTATGCTAATTGCTCAGGATGATGTAACATAAACTGTTATTGTTGATACCAAAAAGGAGGCTATAATACAGGGGGTGAGACGGAATGGGAGAATATATTTGCAAAGGACACTACAGATAAAGGACTGGTATCCAAGCTCTACAAAGAACTTCTCAAACTCAATACACGAGAAACAAATAAACAAATCATAAAATGGGCAGAAGATATGAACAGACACTTTTCCAATGAAGACATACAAATGGCTAACAGACACATGAAAAAATGTTCAAAATCATTAGCCATCAGGGAAATTCAAATCAAAACCACACTGAGATACCACCTTACGCCAGTTAGAATGGCAAAGATAGACAAGGCAAGAAACAACAATTGTTGGAGAGGATGTGGAGAAAGGGGATCCCTCCTACATTGTTGGTGGGAATGCAAGTTGGTACAGCCACTCTGGAAAACAGTGTGGAGGTCCCTTAAAAAGTTAAAAATTGAACTACCCTATGACCCAGCCATTGCACTACTGGGTGTTTACCCCAAAGATACAGACGTAGTAAAGAGAAGGGCCATATGCACCCCAATGTTCATAGCTGCATTGTCCACAATAGCCAAATCATGGAAGGAGCCGAGATGCCCTTCAACAGATGACTGGATTAAGAAGCTGTGGTCCATATATACAATGGAATATTACTCAGCTATCAGAAAGAACGAATTCTCAACATTTGCTGCAACATGGACGGCACTGGAGGAGATAATGCTAAGTGAAATAAGTCAAGCAGAGAAAGACAATTATCATATGATTTCTCTCATCTATGGAACATAAGAACTAGGATGATCAGTAGGGGAAGAAAGGGATAAAGAAAGGGGGGGGTAATCAGAAGGGGGAATGAAACATGAGAAACAAACTGAAGACTTCAGAGGGGGAGGGGGTGGGGGAATGGGATAGACTGGTGATGGGTAGTAAGGAGGGCACGTATTGCATGGTGCACTGGGTGTTATACGCAACTAATGAAGGCATCGAACTTTGCATCGGAATCCGGGGATGTACTGTATGGTGACTAACATAATATAATAAAAAAAATCATTAAAAAAAATACAGGGGGTGAGAGAGTAATGAATGTGAATAATGGGAAAACATAACCAGAGTGAATGGAGGGAGCACTGAGTCGTGGCTGAGAATGGAAGTAGCCAGTTTCAAGCTTTCAAGGAGATATTTGCCAATGTGGTGTATGTTGCCTTTATTTTTATTGGTTTTAGAGAGAGCGTGTGCATGTGCACCAGCAGGGAAGGAGGGGCAGAGGGAGAGGGAGAGAGAATCTTAAGCAGGCTCCACGCCCAATGCAGAGGGCCACACAGGGCCCGGTCTCAGGACCCTGAGATCATAACCTGAGCCAAAATCAAGAGTTGGACACCTAAGCGACTGAGCCAGCCAGGCACCCATATGTTGCCTTTAAATCAGAGGTGTGTTTTATGGCAAAATCATCTCCTTCTGGGTATAGGAGAAGAGCCTGAATGGAAAGGGTTTTCATTCTATCCGATCCAAAAAGGAGCAATGGCCTAAAGGCCACTTAAGTTTGAGCGCATGAATCTATCCTTGGACAAATGGAAGTAAACATTTGCAGGAAGCCAATCTTTACACATTTATTGAACGAAAGAGTGAATGCAGTTACTCACTCTGATATTTATTGATTGAACAAGTCAAAAAATGAATAATACCATCTTAAAATACTAGAATTCTTTCTTTTTACCAAGAAAGAAATAATAGAAAATCTAGACACCCTTAAATTTATGTTTACATTTCTCTGTGTGAATACAGAAACCATATGCTTTAAATATCATTATAATATATAATTTCTCTTCCTTCTGGAATTTTACTAACTTCCCTTTATTTTCAACCCAGTAACTGAGTGTCAGCCTCCTTGAGCTTTTAAACCAATACTAGATTGAAATCTTCTTGAGGAAGAGGCTACACCGTAACCACTCTTTCTCCCACAAGTGCTTATGTTCTAAGTTAAATCAGTTTAAGAATAGAAAAGAAATTCCAAATGTAATAGAAAGCACTGTGTCAGTTCCTGAGAGATCATGGAGTCACTGCCCCGGCAGTACCTGAAGCCAGGGTGTCTTGCTGTTAACAGTAACACTCAATAGATGCTGGTTGAATTAATTTCATTTTGCCATGAATAACACCTGAATTTGTCTGTGTGGCAGTGATGCTGAAAATTTTACTATAGAAAAACCCTTTAAAATCTCCATTCACTCTACCCCATATAATTAAACCCTTGCTTATCTGCAGTGCAAATGACCCAGGCTCTTCCCTCCTGTAGCTCTTTTAGTCTACCAACAGAAATTTGATTCTTAGTATCTTACTGAAGAAGTGACTCTGTTATACCAATCAACAAATATTTCCTGAAAATGAGATTTCCAAAAAGCACTAAAGGAAATTAAGAAGATGAAGGAATTTTACCATATTTGGCAGAAAAAAAAAATGAAGGTAATGAAATACAGTATATTGTGTGGTAAGTGTCAAATAGAAGGAGATTCTATGAGGACCGAGAGGGAAGACAGTCTCTCTTTTTGGTTTGGAGTCATTATATAATTTTGGAAGAAGTGAAATGGGAGCTAGAATTGGAAGATGAAACTGGGTTCAGATGGATGCAAATTTACAGGGATGGTTGTTAGCATAAAGCAAATGATGTGAGCAAAGATCCAAAGGCTGAAAAGTTTAGAGCCTTTTGATGAGACCATAAGCAAACCATTTGGCTGGAGTAGAAGAGAAGTAGGCTGGAAAGACAGATAGGAACCTTACGTTCCACAGGAAGGTATTATCCTTGGATTCCTTGGGTTTGGAGGCACAGTGACAGGGTAAACAATATTTTTGATATTTGAGTTATAAAACCATAGTAGTTGAGTAGACATCATGGATCAGACTTGACGATGTGCATTAGTGAAGGTGGTGATGGTGGGGAGGGTCTATGATCAGGAGCTGAGACTAACGTGAGAGAAGGCATACTGGGAGGAACTAAGGAGTATTTTTCACACTTCATTTTTTTTTTTAAATCCAGAGCCCCATATGCTTACTTTTTTTCCGTATGAAAAGGAGGAGTTAGCTTAAAGATTAATGATAAACATGTGAACATAGAATATAGAGGTTTTTTAGAAATCCACCTGAGAAGATGTGAGTAACAAGATGTCCTGTGAAATATTTTATCAGTAATGTGAAAGAGTTGTATTAAGTGTTGATACTTGTCAGAATCACCTGCAGAGATGGGTATGGATATATAAACCCAAGCCCCATTCATGAGGTACCTCATCAGAATGCCTGGGAATGACACCTGGACGCCTGTATTTGTAATGAGCTCTGTAGATGGTTTGGTTGCACACTGAAGTTTGAAAACCAAGACTGTGATGTGTTCTTTCCTTTGTTCTTTTATTTACCATTGTTAAGGAGATTACCTGAAAAACTTATAGAAAGGAATGTTTGCTACCACATCCATACTTAAATCTTGATATCAGTATTATTAATGATATCTTGATAATTTCCCTTTAATATCTATATTTTCTCAAAATGATCCATTAAAGATCACTGAGAAGAGTTTATTAAAAAATTTTATTATCAAATTAAATTGAGGATTTAGTGAGTACAATGGTTAGAACCTACCTACCTGGTCAGGATTCCTAGCATCCTGTGAAAGTAAAATATTTCATCAAAAGTTCTAGTGGACATTTCCCTCATGTGAAAAAAAAAATCTGGCTGTTACTTCCATAACCTTTTAATGTGGTTCTGGAATTGCCCAGATGGTGCATTACATTAAGTCATTTTGTTGATTCTTAAATGATGAGGGCATATCAGAACGAAACAAACTCTTTTCCAGTGTATTTATCATCTTCTGAATTCAGGATTTTACAGTTCTTTTTTTTTTTTTTTAAAGATTTTATTTATTTATTCGACAGAGATAGAGAGCCAGAGAGAGAGGGAACACAAGCAGGGGGAGTGGGAGAGGAAGAAGCAGGCTCATATTGGAGGAGCCTGATGTGGGGCTCGATCCCATAACGCCGGGATCACGCCCTGAGCCGAAGGCAGACGCTTAACCGCTGTGCCACCCAGGCGCCCCAGGATTTTACAGTTCTAATGGTATACTTATTCCTCTGGATGACTCTCAAAGGCAATAAAATCTAAATATATTCTTGATCTGGGGAATTAGTGATGTAATTAATTTTATAGGAAATAAACTCTCAGATCTCATGTTTCCTTTTTATCTCTCAGTAAAACCAGTTATATGGTTTTATCTATCTATCTATCTATCTATCTATCTATCTATCTATCTATCTATATATATATATCTTATACATTATTCAAATTGTTACCACTATTTTGCTTTGTTAATTATTTTAAGTTTTCCCCTTTAAGGATTTTTTTTTTTTTTTGAAAGCATTAGGATCGTGGGCCATTGGAGAGGTGAGGCGCAGTTCGTGGTGAGGCAGTAACGTATCTGTTCTTCCGGTAGATAGGAGGTCTCTAAGACAGGTTTTAAGTGAAGTAAAATCATTTCCGTTATGATAAGTTTTCTATCACTTGGTAAAATTAAAAGTGATAGCACGACTTGGACGTTAGTTCTGCTTCTGGCACTATCTGAATCTATTACTATCTTTGAATCCTTCTACTGGTACTTGCAAAATCACCTTTTACATTCACAAATAAGTTACTGAGTTTCTCTGTTGATAGTCATGAAAACAAATTTTAATTGAGTTTGGCATGTCAAAACCCTTTCTTGGGTTTTATGTTTGATGTACCATGCCACACTTTCAATGAATAAAAAACTGCCTCCTTGCATATTTATTACACATTTTCAGTTAGTGAGATTTTGTTACACAAGCAGTTGCCTTATTATTTTTTACACCTGCACTTTGATATCTCAGTGGTTCATTGTCAATCGACGTAATGTATCAGAAGTGGCTCGGCTAATGAGCACAGTGTTGCCTTTAGTTCATTTTGCATCTCAAAACCCTACTGGGGGATCGACTATAAAAATTGGGGGAAGGGTTCTGACATTTTATAAATGTCATATGTCAGTCCTACACTGTGGTGGCTGTGAAACACGGCATTCTGATGGTATCATAGTCACATGATAGGCTATGTTCACTAGCAGGGAAGGAGATTTTTTTTTTTTTTATTTTATTATAGCCCTCAGGAAAGGTAGGGGTGGGTGTGTGTGTGTGTGTGTGTGTGAGTGAGTGAGAGAGAGAGAGAAATTTTTGTTTTACAAGTTAACTTTAAGCCTTTAGACTTTAGACTTTCCTGAATCAGTAAAGTCGGTCATTTCATTACTATAAGTGAGTAGAAACTATTTCAATGGCTTAAAGTGACATGAAAACTTCAATTCTACTTTTCTATGGTTAAACGCAGTATTTTGACCTTAGAACAAAAGTAATTGTTCTGTATTTTCTGGTTCCATAAATTTACGTTGGAATTTGTATTGGAGAGAAGTAAAAAGTCAGGGCGTATTATTTTAACTTAACCTTTGTTTTAAGGTAGTTTTGTAAAATGTGTTGATGGTAGACAAGATGTTAACAGGTAATTAAATCAGTTCTTCGTTAGTGCAGGAGGGTTTGGATTTTGTGAATGAAGAGAATTATGTTACTAATCCCAAAATAACAAGTGTGTTTTTATTTTTAGAACTTGTAAGATTTTACGGACTATCCTTTGTCTTGTGATAACTGTAGAGTTATGAACTCAGAATATGATAGCAAACAGCAGGCAGAATATTTTCAGTTCTGGAATGTTTTTATTTTTAAACTGGTTAATGTTCAAATAATTTAAAATGGGAAAATTTCTTTCCTTCAAGGCCAGTGTGTGTGTGTGTGTGTGTGTGTGTTGACTGTTGTCAGATAGGTCCTTGAATGGCTCACTTGGGTCACTGACCAACCAAAAAGCAAAGAGAGAAAAAGGGCAAGTGGGAACTATAGTGTCAGGGGACCTAATAATACCACAGGTAAATGAGATCCAGCAAGACCGGTCACCCCTCATACCAGGCTCAAAGCAGGAGCAACACTACCTGCACTTATGTAATGGCTTACCATCATCAGGCACCTTCACTTACAACAATCCCAGAAGTGACTTGTCTTGGCTTCACATAACTCATAAGCAGCAGAGCCAGATTGTATCATGACTTTTATAACTTCCATCCTAGTGCTCTTTCCACCACACTGAGTACTTGCTCTGTAAAAATACTCTTTTCTTCCCACGTGATGAATTTTTGTGTAAACTTAATTATTTGTGACTTGAAGCAAAGGTGAAATTTATTAAATGTTGTTTTCTAGGCCAGATAGATATACATCATTTGGGCCTTGTTTTCTGGGCATGAGCTAATGTTGATGGCAGTATTCAATGATTACCATTCAAAGAATACGGTGAGAAATCAATTGTTTCCTAAGATCAAGGTGATGTTAGGATACAGCCTGATTAATCTCTTTGTGACCAAGCCTCACCCTGGTGACCTGAGTGTGTCGCACACCCTGGGAACTCGGGTCCCGTTTTACCAGGGACAAGTTAGGTAGGAGTGTGGGAAGCCTTGCCACGGACAAATGACCACAGCTTTCCTCCCTTCCTGGTAGGACCTGCTTAATGCTTTTAGTGACATTACAAAAGTGACATCCTAGAAGAAAGGACCCTGGAAATGAGTTGTTTTAGTTGTGACAGCTCCTTTACCTTGCCCAGTTGAATTAGAATATTCTATTCTATAGGACCCCAATTCCTCTTTATGATGAAATATATATTGGCAATTTTTAAAATTCCCTACTGCAAATTTAAACTTGACCTTTTGTGAAACTTTTACTGAAAAGGCCATTAGGGGGAAATTTTAAGCCCGACATGGAACTAAGTGGAAACTGTACGCACTTAGAGTATTGTGTAGTAAAAGTTAGGCCTTGGTTGTTTGGCTCTTCTGTTACCAAGTTATCTCCCTAGCAAATAAATATATATATATATATGCACCCGTGTGTTTGTTGAACTTACAAATAATTTTAACTTTGTCTATCATTGAAGCTCTTCATGTGAATGTCTTTTTTTTTTTTTCAGAAAGTAAGAGTAATATTAAGTTTCACTCCTAAGTGTGGTTGTTAGCTGACTGAGTTCCTTGCTCTTCCAGCATCCAAAAATAACTGTAAATTACAACTTTCATTCCTTTAAATGAAGGGGGCAACAATTTGAAAATACCTCTTTCTCATAGTTAGTTTCTCAAGTTAGGTAGGGCATGCTGAAAATAAGAACTTTTTTTGACAGTTATTGTTGTAAATAATATGCCTAAATTATTAACTGAGAATACATTGTTAGAGATGTGCCAAGAATAGACAACCCATTAGATTTTCTTTGTTTAAAACTCTCCAGTTCTGTTGTTGGGTAAGACAATTTATTCATACAATCATATAAAAATCATATTTAATAAAGAACAATCCAAGGCAAAGAGAAAAAAAAAATGTCTTTATCCGTAAGCAACCAGATGAGAAATGGATTTTTATTCAGTCAGATCCTTTTAGTCAATGAAACCACATTTTCATGCATATTGCTCTCAAGTGATAATTAATATAGTCTAATTCAGGACATGATGCTTGAATTGATGTACTGTCATCAATACTCCATGTTAAAATCAAACCTTGACAGGGGTTTAACACCCTGGAACAGGTCATCATACGATAATACTCTTTGCCTCTCAGTATTTGTCTTCAACCAAGCAAAGTATTACAAGATGGGGTAAGGGGAAAAAAAAGGGAAATAATTACAAATGAAGAGTGACGCGGGCTGTGAATAGAACATATGTTAGGCTAGGCAGAGGCATCAGTGAATTATATCATTTCATGATGAAGCGGCACTGGGGCTGAACGGGCCTATTTTAAACCTTGATGTATTTTATCTCTACTGTATTTGGACTGTCATCGTTGGAGAAAGACTTGGTGTAATTGAGAGTCAACTCCAATCTGCATGACTCGAGCATGAAGTGGGGGCCAGATGAGCCTGCTATGAGGCCAGGGAAGCTTCTAATAAGATAAAATGAACAATCACCTTTTATGCTTTACAGTTACAAATGCATTCTGTGAAATACAGCATTCAGAGTTATGGCTTATAAATGTCATTCACATTGCAAAGTTTGGGAAGTGTTCTAATAATTTGTATCTAAAAAGGAGCCCAGTTCATTTTCATGCTCCCTTTAGGGGAGGCAGAATCAAAACCTGTTTTACGTGAGGCTTTCCTTGTGAAATGTATTAGATGTAATCAGCATAATTTGGTCATAATGTGTTTTCATTATGTTTGATTTTATTTGGTTATTTCACTAAAATCCTTGTCATCTTTGCATATATTAAGCAAAACACTTTCACACCCACTCACATGCCCTCTTCCTCCTTGAAATTTACCTTGATAACTTCTGCCAGAAGAATTCATTCCCTTCTCTGAATACTTTAAGCACTAAGTCTCACAACTGTGTTCCCTATTTCATAACGCTTTCTGTTTCACCTGTGCAAGTCTGTCTGCTCACCTGGCCTGGAAGCTTCTCAAGGGCACAGCCATAAGTTCCCATGGTGGGTAGTCAGCAGTCTTTCCTGCCTCATGGAAATTCAGCAGAAGGAGCAGTAACTTAATCTCAAATTCAGGGAGTGAAATAGGCTGTACAAAATTGTTAGTGATGAAGAGGGTCGGAAAAACTCTGTAATTCAGTAGTACGTCTAGCCAAGTCATTTCCTAAGCATTTTCTTTTCTTCCATCATCCGCTTGCGAATCCTCAATGAAAACGTAAAACCTGTCTCTGTAGAAGACAAGTCCATTTCTGCCCCCTCCACGGCAACTGAGTTGTATGGAGGATCCAACAGAGTTGGGAGTATCGATGGCTCTCCCTTTGCATTCCCCTCCCCTCCTCTTTCTTTCTCCCTCCCCCAGCACAGACTACTTGTCGATTGTTTTCTTGCCCACCTGTTACAGAGAAGTCTTGGAAGGACATTGAATAAGTTCCTCTGAAATACATAGTCATCATTTCGTTCCCCATGGCCTTTGAGCCTCACCCTCTATAAAGGCAAATGAAAGTAGATCTCGCTATTTGTTTCAGATTTTGTGAAGTTTTATATAAACTTTATTATTGATGAATTATTAGTTTCCTGTTGAAGAGCAGTATGTCTAGCAAGATTACATGTTTTCATTGCCCCTGAAATATAACCGAAATATATCAGTTACCGTCTCATTTTGACAACTCTCTAAATGCCGAACACTTAATTTTCTTAAAACGTTGATATTCAATGAATCTAATTCAGTAAATTTTAATGTGTATTAGAAATGGGACAATTGACTAAGATCAAATTATAACTTAAAAACATACATAATTTGGGAGGTATTTCTTATTTCTTAGGAAATGCCTTTTAACATAAAAACGAATAACTAAAGGTATTTTAAACCACGGTACGATTTAAACCAAGGTTAAGTATACACACCTTTACAAAGAAATGAAACTTAAATCTTTAGAGAGGAAGACAGGGATTACACTACCTTACTGTATGGCATCTTTTATCCTAACACTTAAATTACTTTGAAATATGTTATACATATTAAATGATCTCTTCATCTCCTAACATGTATATAAACCAGTTAAATATTTTATTTGGTAAGATAATATTAGTGCCATATTGTGATGCCAGTTTTACCACTTAAATTTCTAAAAATATGTTCCCAATTTGTAAAATATAACAAGGAGACTCAGGAATTTTTATATAAATGTGCCTCTATTTGTCTGTTTTTTAATAATTTCATAATTTTGTCCAGGTCAGTTGGTTTTGTTTCAGGTGTGTGCCTTCATTTTCCAGATGAGAAACAGATACAAATATTTCGTAATTTTTACCAAGACAAGCTGAAATAGTTAATGGCTGTAGTTAAGGAACTCATGAATGCTGGCACTCTGTTCCTTGTTCTAATATGTTTCAAAAATAAATTATCTCCTTTTACTTAAGCTCCCAAAAGCCATTTAAACTTTCATAATTATTATTAGCACCGTATCTCTGCCTTCAGTATTAAACTTTGAAGTGTTGAAATAAAATTCACATTAGAAATTCCACATTGTGAGGGAGAGTAGAATTCACCTTAACAACTGAATAGGCATGAATCTGAGTAACACTATATATAAACCTGAAACAAGAAGGGTTTACGTGTGTACACACTAAATCTACGAATGAGTCCAGAGTTCTCTAGCTTGTGCCCGGTCCTTAGGAAATTTTAGAGTTTAGCTTGTATGGAATTTGATCAATTCAGTGGAAAAAAATGAAAATGCTCTTAAAACGGTATGGAAGCGGACAAAAATAAAGCCTTTAGCTTTGTAAGTGATGTGCAAGATTCTGAAGAGGATGTGGTGAGTTTGTACATCTGGGTCACCTCCTTGTGACTCAGAGCCACGCAGTGTGCTGCGGGGGTTACCTTACCCTGTTGCATACCCTCCCAGCTGACAAAGAAGGAACGCTTGGGTCATACCAAATATTTCTCTGTGTCGAGACATTTTTGTACCTTCATAACTAACTTGCCAGCTGGTTCTCCAGCTGCTCAAATACAAGATGAGGATATTCAAAGGAATCTCACCGCTGATACTTTCTGGAAGGAGGCACATCATCAGTTCAACAACTAAAATCCTCAAAGGGATCTGATCTTGGCATCTCTGCGGATTCAGAACCCTCCCACCTTCCTCCCAATGCACACGCAACGGAAATCTACATGAATGCGATGTGAGGAAGGAGGGGAAAAAGAAAAGCAGTAACAAAGTGCACAAATAAGGAACCTGGAACCACAGAAACAAAATACAGAAATTCCCTGTGGTAGTTCAAATGAGTTTTTTTCAGTTCCAAAAGGGAAGAGTGCTTCAATCCCATACAAATAAACATTGCCTTCAAAATTCTAGGCATTTTTAATCTTGGCTTCCTCTGAGCTGATGATAACTTGAAGAGATCAGCAGTTTCTCCCAGTCTCCTAAATTGTGCATTTTTATCATAACTACACTATGGAAGAAAGAAGAAACTAATGACATCAGTAAATTGCATAAAACTCC
This sequence comes from Ailuropoda melanoleuca, assembly GCF_002007445.2. Classification (NCBI taxonomy): domain Eukaryota; kingdom Metazoa; phylum Chordata; class Mammalia; order Carnivora; family Ursidae; genus Ailuropoda; species Ailuropoda melanoleuca. The sequence continues at coordinate 66,819,835 of NC_048220.1, read as the reverse complement.
TATTTAAGTCAGTGACATACTGAGCACATTTGACACCTGGAGCAGATCATTCTTAACACCCTCATTCTATACCACAAAATTATTTTCAGCAACAATCATAAAGCAAAACAAATAATAACTGATGATGATGTCTGGGGGGCGTACATAGAGGAAATTTTCTCTTATTGAATGTGGAGCATATAGACATGTCAATAAAAATGATAAAAAATATTTCAGCATATATATATCTTTTAATTACATTGATTTTTTTAGAAGAAAAAAAAATGTCAACACAAATCTCCAAGTGGTCATATAAAAGAAGAGATTACAGTAACTTGAGTTCTGTTTCTTTGCTTTATCCCACTGTGTTACCATCGGTTATTTCAAACCCATTATTTAAGCACAAGAATATGTCCTAGCACAGGAGTTGGAGACACCAGCCACACTTGAAGCCAGATAGAACACTTTGGAGTGGTTGTAATCTTAATTGTTTTTTAAAGATTTATTTCTTTGAGAGAGAGAGGGAGAGTGATGGGAGGGGCAGAGGGAGAGAATCTGCAACCATACTCCCCGCTGAGCGTGGAGCTCCCCTCCTGGCTCAGTTCCCTGACCCAGGAGAACATGACCTGAGGCGAAACCAAGAGTTGGACCTTTAACTGACTGAGCCACTCGGGTGCCCTGTTGTAATCTTACGAACTTAGTCTTGCAAAGACCATGCCACTGAGTTTCCATGTGTTACCTGATCACATAACATTAAGTTCTCTGAATTATTTTCCATGTAGAGTAAAATGTTTATTGAAGAATAAGTAATAAAAGTGTGCTAATTTGAAGTTTGCATAAATAGTATTAAAATTCAGGGTGCCGGGCTGGCTCAGTCAGAAGAGCAAGCAACTCTTGAACTTGGGGTTGTGAGTTTGAGCCCCATGTTGGGTGAAGAGATTACTTAAACAAATAAGCTTTAAAAAATTAGTATTAAAATTCAGCTGTAACCACTATAGCAGTTCAGAACTTAGACCTATAACTGATTTTTTTTTAGGGAGGACTATTATTGATGTTATTTAGAATTGCTAGAACATGGGGGTGCCTGGGTGGCACAGCAGTTAAGCATCTGCCTTCGGCTCAGGGCGTGATCCTGGCGTTATGGGATCGAGCCCCACGTCAGGCTCTTCCGCTATGAGCCTGCTTCTTCCTCTCCCATTCCCCCTGCTTGTGTTCCCTCTCTCGCTGGCTGTCTCTATCTCTGTCAAATAAATAAAATCTTTAAAAAAAAAAAAAAAAGAATTGCTAGAACATTGGTGATAGTAAAAAGCAGGCTAACTTTTTTTCTATTTTTTAAAAAAAATTAAATGTTTATTTATTTAAGTAATCTCTACACGCAGTGTGGGACTCGAACTCACAACCCCAAAATCAATAGTCATGTGCTCCACTGCTTGAACCAGCCAGGTGCCCCAGGGGTTTTTATTTTTTATTATTTTTTTAAGATTTTTATTTATATATTTGAGAGACAGGGAGAGAGTGAGCAGGGGGAGGAGCAGAGGGAGAAGGACAAGCAGACTGCACTGAGCGTGGAGCCCGACACAGGGCTTGATCCCATGACCCTGAGATCTTAACTTGAGCCAAAATCAAGAGTTGGGTGCTCAACTGACTGAGCCACCCAGGCTCTTTACCTCAAGGGTTTTTAAATGCTCTACCAAAAACGTATCCTTTTACTGCCTGACCTTGAAGCCAACTTCTCCTGCCTCCCTACTCTTGGTATGCCCTCGATTTAAGTTATTATTATTATTTTTATCAGTAAAATGATGAAGTCAAATAAGTCAGTGGCCTTTGTCTCACAGTACAGTGTTAAATTCCAAGGCTCTTTAGATAGTGAATATAAAAAAAAACTCATTTTGAATATTTTTCAACAAATATTTATTGCTTCATTTGTTATTTTGTTCATTTATATGTGTCAGTCAGTGTCACCACCAAAGTTCAAAAGAGAGTCATTCTTCCTTTCTTTAGTGCAATGGCCTTTCTTCTTATCTTTTCCTACAAGCATGTTTATGTTATTAGAGTTGTCTAAGAAATAATGAAAATTCTGTTGTCTTCTGTAGGATTGTTTTTAGCAAACAACTGAAAACATCTGAAAGGATAGTTCTAGAAAAGAACTCTGCTATGAGCAATGCTGTTCTCAGCCAATGACCTTTTCAAACATGCTATTACCCAAAAGGGTACAGAACAAGGTAGATGGATGAGGACATAGCCCTTAAATTCCTTCTGCAGCAACAGAAATTCCCAAATATCAGGAGGTCTTGAAAGGGGGCTGAGGGTTGATGAGCATAACACGCGCACACGAGGGGCTGTCACAATAAGTGTAGTTTGCTGGCAGAGGCACCTCACGTCTGGGGGAGGCCTTTAATTCAGAAGCCTTAATACAATCTTAAGAAGTGGCTGATAAAATTGTAATTATTCTTATATTTAAATAGTCTCTGGTGACTGTCAGACAGCCCAGGTTCCACAACTCTTGACAAGCATAAAACCTGTAGCAGCTTTCACAAAATTGGCACATTGTTTGACTTGGCAAACGGGGTGTTTAAAGCTGTTTTTACGGAAGTTTCCATTATTTTTACAAAAGCTGCTACAGTATTTAAGCTTTTTTCACATTTCAAACGTATGTGTGTTTGTTTATGGGCAGATAAAACCAAAGGGAAAATGGGAAAGCATCCCAGGTTTTGTGCTAAATTTCTACCCAAATAGGTGTGCATTAAGAAGACTTGCAACTAGACCTGTAGGTACATATGTCTATTCAGATTAGCTAAATAGACCCCTGATTTCTCTAACTCAGAAGTTTCTTCCACTGTCTATATTCTTCAGCCTTGATCCCTTTATTGTAGACATCTTGGGGGTACATCTGATTCTGTATTTGAAATTGAGCTTGGTAAGAGTTCTACTTTTTATAACTTTCCTTAAAAACAGCCCCAATACTATTTTTTTTAACACTTTTACCTCTTATAAGGGAATTAAGGCAGATCAGAGATGAAGAAAAAACCATCTGAGAGGATGTTTCGAGTCTGTGGGGTAGTTGACGACAAAGGGCTTAGCAAAGTGCTGGAGACAGCTGTGAGGTAAGCTGCTGCCTGAGGACTCACTGCTACAGGTCCTGCTCACAGCTGGGGTTCCCTCACTTGCCATCATGTTAGGTACCTCCTTCTAGAAACTTCGGATGAAAGCAGAGTTGGGCTAACCCAAGGACAGTTAGCCTCTTCTGCCAGAAGACAACCTCTGCAAGGAAGCAGGTCCTTTAAGCCTTCCTTTCTGTGATCCTGGTTAAAGGGGATGAGACTGTGAACTTGTCAGTCAGTAGGACCCTGCTTGGGAGGCTCCATGCTGAGTGCCACTCTAGGATGGGAACATGTCCAAGATGTCTGAGAGACCCCAGGAGCACGATGACAGGCTGAGTTACCATTTGGCCTCATGACACAGCCTAGCACCAGCAGTAATATCATTTTTTTAAAAATTCACCATCTAGTAATGACCACTAGATGTTTAAATTTAGTACACATTTCTAGAAATTCAGTGAGCGGGAAACATCTATTTCACCAGTTCCTTTGTTAAGATATTGAGAGTGAAGGGGCGCCTGGGTAGCGCAGTCGTTAGGCATCTGCCTTCGGCTCAGGGCGTGATCCCAGCATTCCGGGATCGAGCCCCACGTCAGGCTCCTCCACTGGGAGCCTGCTTTTCCCTCTACCACTCCCCCTGCTTGTGTTCCCTCTCTCGTTGGCTGTCTATCTCTGTCAAATAAGTAAATAAAAAATCTTAAAAAAAAAAAAGATATTGAGAGTGAAGTTGTCCTTAAATAATAAGTTTCTTTGACTTCTAAATATATTTTTGAGAGGGAAAGAATCTTGTTTTAGTTCATCATTTGTTAGGCACTTGAAAATTTAACCTGAACAATATAGAGAATGGCTGTGTGAAGATATAGTAAATTTTTTTGAAGTCCTGATTTGACAAATAAGCAGTTGAGCATATATCTCCATGTGTCAGAATAATTATATTTGTTTTCCAAACAGAAGGAAGATAGAGCAGCTGAATTAGTTGCCCATTTTTATTCATAAAATGATAATTAGTGAAGGTATAAAATCTGGCCTGTCAGGGTTCAGGAAAAAAATGCTTGCTTGCTTTTAAGCATCTACTAAAGTGCTGATTGTCTTTAAGTTTCGAGATCATGTTGCCGACCTTTGGATATGTCTGCAAAGGCTGGTATGTATTATATAATTCCAGCCTGAGAATCATCCATCCTAGGACTCTTAGAAGACCTATCTACGTACGATTCATAGCTGGACACCGTGGGTAGTGGAAGTGGTTTAATGGCGGCCACCATGTATTGAGCTCCTGCTATGTGCTGGACACTGACGGCAGAGGCTTCGTATACACTGTCTCATTTCATTGTCATGACCACCATTCAAGGCACAAGTATTATTATTCCCACTTACTGAATGAGGAAACTGAGGCTCAGGGAAAATAAATTATTTTATAGAGAATACAAGGCTAGTAAAATTGGGGCCTATGCTACCTCCTCTTCTGGACAAAGGAAAGCCTGGAATTCTGGATATGAGGCATGAGGTGAGCACAGGAGTGTGTGGTATTGGCTTTTGGGCCCTCAAGGCCAAGGATGATCCCAGAGGAGAAGCAGAACAGACTGTCGTGGGGCAATTTCCCTGAGTATTGGCATAGCACCAGGCCACAGGCCTCCACAGGTCGAGCTAGGATTTCAGCAAGCACTGTCTAGAGCAGAGGCTTCCGTTACTCTCTTTGTGATTTGTGAAGCATCCAGTAGGTGGCTGGTACTATGGGAGGCAGAGGTCAGTAGGACCTGTCCCTGCCCTCAAAGGGCCTGCAGTCCAAAGGCGGAGACTGACACATAAACAGATCTTAATCATTTATGGTATTTGGCATGTGTTAGCGTGTATTGATTGTCAAGGAACAAGGATCTGCAGAGGGTAGCAGTGGTAATCAATGAAGGCTTATCGAAGAGCTTATCAGAGAGGAACTTTGAATAATATTTAAATACATGTAAGCACATACACGTGGACACGTGTGTGTACATTTCCTTATCATGAGCCTTGTTATGCCACCTGCTCTGAGTCTGTTAATCAGAAAGATCCGAAACAGAAGAATGTTGTCAGCACTCACTATTTCGCTTGGCTTGACTCTGTGGCCGTGTTGACGCTACATTTCATCTACCCTTGTCCTACACGGCCCGCCGACTTCTCGATTAGGGGTTTCGGTTTTGTCATCAGTGCATTAGGCAATGTGCCACTCAGGTAGCAGAATTTGATTATAGCTTTCATCTTTGTTTTCTCAATCGCTGTGGGTTCCCTCTGGTATTCACTGCTGACCTTTGCATGTTTTGATTTGGGAAAGTTTCCTTGAGAACTAGCAGGATGGACTCACTCCCATTCAGCCCCAGCTCCTGGTTTTCTTTACTCTTGAAGGGTATGGCTGTGCACGCCATGCTTCAGAGGGCTAAGCTGCTGATCGCAGGGCGGCTCTCTCTGACAGCTATGAGGAGTGGATCAGAAGTGGTGGTGTCAGTTCGGGCATAACTAGTCACTACCTAATGGACTCTTCAGTCTTTATAACTTTCTCAGCCCAGCTACAGAAGTCGAAACCTGCTGATGGACTTGAGCTAGATCCTTTCACAAGTTCGACATACGGACCATAATGCTCTCCATCATGGTCAGCTTAAACCCGTATTAACCGTTCAAGTTCAGTTAACTTTCTTTTTGTAATGAAGTATTTAGTATGCAAAACTCACATTCAGTATGGGTAGCTTTATATATACATGTATATAGTAATATCTCTGTTTAGAGACATTACCAGGTGTATTGATGAAAACGAAATTGGACTAGATTTCCTTAACCAGAATGTTAGGAAATTGTGTCAGTAAAAATCTAAAAAAACATGAAAATTTGGAGCATTTTGTTTTTGTTTTGCTTTGTTATGTTTTGTTTTATTCTAGAGAGGGAGGATGGGAGGGGCAAAGGGAGAGGGAGAGAGAGAATCTTAACAGGCTCCACACTTAGCACGGAGCCTGACACAGGGCTCGATCTCATGACCCTGCGATCATGACCTGAGCTGAAATCAAGAGTTGGATGCTTAACCGACTAAGCACCCAGGTGTCCCTAGAGCATGGTTTAAAGTAACTATTTTTTGGTACTTATTTGTTCATTTAGTGAGTATTTATTAAATGCCTACTGTATGCCTGAATTTATTTTAAGCACTTGGAATACATCAGTGAACAAAACAGACAGAACTTCCTGCCTTGAATACATTTATATTCTAGAATTATCTTCTTCTCTTTGGAGAAGTCAATAATTATTTCAATACTCAGGCTGAGCTATAAGTTCATGTAAATTTCATGTGCAGCTTTTGCTTTTATTTACCTAATTTAACCATAAAATGTAATTCCTCTAATTTTTTCTTCTCCTGCATCCATTCACTTAACAATTAGGCATGGAGCACCTACTGAGTATGAAATGCCAGCTTATGTGCAGAATAGAGACCTGCCTTCAGCAAGCTCACAGCCCAGTAAGAGAAACCGAGAGTTGCGCACAAAAAGCCATATAGAAATTAATACATTATACATTTAATAGAAATCATGAAATATTTCTACCAAACTAAGGGCAGGGTAGATGGGAGCAATGAATGGGTTGATTAAGGGACACTGCATGGAGACGGTAACATTGAAGGTGGACCATTTCAGGTCAGGAGCCACTTTTGGCAGGTAGCATGGTAAGCAAAAGGTGAAGAAAAGAAGGCAGGATGTATTTAAAGAATAGCACAACTTCAGTGGGACATAGTAGTGCTGGAAGGTTGTGTTAAACACAGATTGTACAGAGAATTGAATGACAAGCTCCAAGTTTGTGCTGAGTCAGAAGAAGCAAGGGAGGGAGGGCACTCAAAGTTTTGCCAGACAAATGGCGCTAAATATATCATGTCTAAAAGAGTTAATCTAATATATTGTCTGCAGGACGATTGGTCTAGCTAAGACAGCATGCTGCTGCTGTTTGGATGAAAAGGATTCTGTTCATGGCAGCTTTCTTGCACAGTATAAGGTATAATTATTATTTGGACCAATCCACAGTGCGATGACATAGGCAAGGATGTCTGTGGACTTTCTCAAGGATGCCAGCATCTTCCTGTACTTTCAGAACATAATTTTGTCAAGATGACACCTTTTCTACAGAAAAAGCAGTTATAATTAGATATTGGGGAACTATAGAAAATTTGAGAACATGAAAGATCTGAGAAGAGAAAAATCTTAAATGGGAAAGTGACTGGTGATTCATGTCAAATTCATTTATCATACTTAGGAAATTCAGCCGAAATATATAATTTTTACATAAATTCTATGATGTGACTTTATTTGGGAGAGTAGTTTTGAATGTCACTGTTTTTTGTTTATGTCAGATCCAGATGAATACGCATCATAGGCTATGCAATCAATAAATGATCACTTATTTGTGGTCAGTATGTAATTAAATAACTGGTTGGATTTCTCACTTAAAAATATATCAACATCACATTCCATCAATAAAACACTTAGAAAATCTGTAGATTAGTCCTGTTGTGCCCATTTAGGCGTTCAGTAATCATGTTTGTGTTTAACTGGTAATCACTTTCTTCCTGGGAATGCTTAGTGCCAGAAAGATGTGTTGAGCTTGAAAAGTCATAAGCCATACATGAGGTTATTTTTAGTTTGGAAGTAATTATTGTGAAAATGCTAGCTGGATTTGCTAAGAACTCTTTAAGAAGACAGTTAAATTATTAGGGATTCACAAATAGATTTAAAATTTTTTTAAGTTAAAAGTTAACCTCCTACTTTGCTGATTGCTGCTGAAATTTCACCATCTCTGCAATGGTCTTATTTAAATGGCAAGTTAGGTTACTGTAAAAATATTTAAGGATTTGGGGTTTTTTGGGTTTTTTTGTTTTTGTTTTTGTTTTGCTTTTACTAGTGATATAACATGATCATGAATCTTAACCAAGGCTTGACTTACATAATTATTCTTTAAGAATCTGTTTTATTCCTATAGTAAATTAATTAGGGAGCATTTAGCATGCGACAGAAAACAGTTCCTCCACTGGATAGTAGAGAACTTTAAATTACATTTCCAGTATTACCGCTGATTGTGACAATGAACAGGTCACTTAAGCTCTACGTAACCTCAATTTCTCCATCTGTTAAAAGGAAATAATATCTGTCACAGGATATTTTCAGAGCCCTTTGGAATCACTGGCATAAAGATGTTCAGTAAATCAGGAGTAGTATTATTATTACTCATCCAAAATGTAATAAAAGATTTTTTTTTTAATGTAGTAACCATTCAGCTCAAATTTAAAGTCTCTGAATTTAGAATTCCTTCCTACTCCTGCCTTTTAGTCTTGAATGTTTATATTATTCCCTTCAAGCTTCAATCCTCTGAAGGTAATTATTGCATTCTTCTGCTTTGTTGAGAATCATTTTATTTTATGGCTTCCCTTAGCTTCTATTTTAGGTGCTTTCTTCTTCATTTTACACGCCCTCTCTCCACCCCCAGAAATTTTACACCTTGTGTGTCTTTTCTACTTTTTCTATTTTCATTTGAAAGTATTCCCATGATTTTTCTTTCCTTTAAATAGACAATTGTTTACCTTGAAATTGGCTCTCCACACGTTTGAAAATTAAAGTCAAAGTCATTTGCGTGTCGCTGGTCATTCTGACAAACATTTCTTAACTAAAGAGGCTGGTGGCATTTTACTAAAGCAACCAGCTAAAAATCAACTTGGTTTTGAAGATGAAGCTGACAAAACAAAAATTAAGAGTTGAAACTATTTGAGAAAATCAAACAGTAAATGTGAATTTCAGTATTTCATATCAGGAAGATGAGCTGTACCAGATTCCCTAGTTGATCATTCCCCTTCCTCTGCTACAATTGATTTGTGATGCTACTTTCCTCATTTATTAAATTCACCTGTATTTGGGTCTGCCTCTGAGCTCTCTGTTCTATTCCATTCATCAGTTTGTCTGTTTTGGTGCCAATTCAACCTGTTATTATTATTATTATTACTATTATTATTATTATTATTATTATTATTATTATTATTATTAGGGCTTCATTGTATGTCTTCGTATCTGGTAAGACAAGTCCTTTTAAAGGTGAACTTAGCTATGAGGTCATATCCCTCCATATCAATTTTAAAGTAAGTTTGGATCCCTCAAAATCCAACTAGAATTTTAATTGGGAGAACTGATGTTTTATTAAGTTTTATCTGACACTTTTTTTGTTAAGATATGTTTGTTTATCTTGAGGCGAGGGGCAGAGGGAGAGAAGCTCAAGCAGACTCCCCGCTGAGCAAACCCCTCATGATCTCACAACCTTGAGATGGTAACCTGAGCAAAAATCAAGAGTCGATGCCTAACTGACTGAGCCACCCGGGCGCCCCTGACAGTGTCTTATAAATTGCCTGGTCAGGTGAAGAAACACAATAGATAAGATCTAAAAGCCTTATGTTTAAAAAAATTTTTTACAATTCTAACGTTAGCAGTAGACAGTTCCTTCGTTCCTTCAGTGGGATTACAGTTGAATTGAGAATATCTTCTACCAGGAGAAACAAGAATACGTGGGAAGCAGCCTGCCAACATTCTGGTGACAGGTATGCTGAGATGACAGAAGGAAGAGGAAGTCATGATGGGTGGGATCACTGGGAAAGACTTCTTGGCGGAAAATTTCATTATGTCAGATTTGACAGGAAGGGAGGACATAGAATAAGGCACTGGGTGGGCAGTTCTGAAGAGAGCAAAATAGCAAAACATGGAGACCCCAGCTAGGCATCCAAACAGCAGCTGCTGAGAGTCAGTTAGTAGAAGGGAATGGGGGACTATACCCCCTAAAACAGTGGTTCTCAAAAGGGCTGATTCCTCTTCCCTGCTCCCCTCCCCAGGCAGGGACAATTGAGGTTTGGAGGATTTGGGGTTGTCATAACTAGGAAAGGAGGAGGGGTTGTTACTAGTATGTGGTGGGTAAAGAGCAGAAATGCTGGCAAGCATCCTGCAATGCACAGGGCAGCACCACAACAAAGATATCACTTGTGGTGAGGACAAATCCTACCATAGAACCAAGTTTCAACCCCGGTTGCACATTAGAGTCAACTGGGGAACTTGACAACTTAGCAATAACTACTCTCCCCATCCCTAGAGATTCTGACTTCACTGGTCCTGGGCTGGGCCTTGAGCACTGGTTGTTTTAAACGGCTCCCAGGTGATTCTAATGAGCAGCCAAAGTTGAGAATCTCTGCTCTGGATCCATGGAGTTGAAAGGCGGAGACGATTAGATTGAAGGAATTTTTTTTTTTTTGCGCTCTTCATTCATGCCACTTTTTAAAAATTAATATTTTAAATATTGAATAGGCATATTCATGTCTATATTTAAATGACGCGAAGTGCAAGAAAATGCTTTTAGGTATGGTGTGTGCATGTGTATGTGCAAAATCACTTGAGTTTCTATTGGAATTCAGGAAGACTGTATGTAATTATCCCCTTCTCTCCTGACTTCCACCAAAAAGACCTCAGGATCCTAAAACTGCCATTTTGCAAAGAGATCCCATAGGTGCATATTTTAAGTCTATTTATGAATCTACTAGTGCAAACAGTGTTGTTGTCATGTATAATTTTCTGTATATGTTGAGATATTTAGAAGTTCAGTGTAAGCAGAAACTGAATGATCAATACTCCTGTCAAACGATCCAGCTATTGAGGATGATTTGGGCAATACCTTCTTGCTCCAAACACCAATACAGTTTGGTTTCTCATGTCCTGAAGTTATGTTACTGATTTTGAAATGGGCTTCCTTTTCCAAACTCCGAATCTATGGACAGCTGGTGGTGGTTAGTGACCGTCTGCACCAGCAGTCTCATCTTTTTAGCATTGAAAATTAATTTTTCTCCTCTTGGCACATCAAGAAGCCAAGCGTGCCCCTTACCTCATTACCTGAAATGTTACCGTGCCACCAGCCGTTGCAGGGGGGACAGAGCAGCTATTAGGACGTGGAAAGCGGCAGCACCGAGAGTTCTTACGCGACGAGATTCTACCAGGAGAAGCCCGCACCCTCTGCGGTGGAAACAAGACACTTAACTCTAGGTAGATTCCAACATCCGATAGCAGTGAATATAACACCCAGGGCCCCGGTGGGGTTTTACCTCCCCCTAATGTGGCACAACTCTGTGTGTACAAGATGAGTGTGTTGTGCCAAATGCCCAGGATAAATGAGTATGGAGTTGCTCCATGTGGAACACGTGGAGCTAAGATCCCGGAGCTCAGTCATCGGGTCCTCCCTACAGCTTTATCCTTCCTGGGTTTACGTGGAGTTAACAGAGCCTACAACCAAAGCATTTCTATTCTACCATGGGATAAGAAACTGTATTTCTGGTATGGCAGAGAGAGCTCTGGACTGGGAGTGGAGAAGCCAGGGGCTGGATTCTAGAGCTGCTAAGCCTGTTGTTTCGTGCTCTTTACTTTCTGACCAGCAGGCACTAATCATCACTCATCTGGAACCCAGTAGAAGAAAGCTCCCAAATGGTTTTTTGAACTCCGGTTTCATTCTTTTTAAAGCCACCTTCCATTCTGTTGCCGGCACGAACCTTCTAACATATGAAACTACTCCCGTCCCTCCCCAGGCTACCAAATGGGTCTGTGCAGACTGAGCTTGTGCACACACTGACAGTTTGTTTCCTGGGTCTTCATTCATGTTACCCTTTCTGCCTGGAACCTCTTTCTCCATTCCTTTTTCCTAATCATACTCGTGTTCTTAAATGCATCTCAGGAATCCCCTCATCCAGTGAGCTGGCTGATTTTGGGGCCTCTTCCTTAGGCTTCTCTCCACTTCCATCATAATTACCACATTGAATGACAATTACCTGTTTAGGTGTCTGGCCTCCTGTAAGGATGGTGACATGCCCTTCCAAGATGGATACCTGATTCTAATTATCTTCCCTTGGTAGCTCGCATGATGTGTGGCAGAGAGTGGGCATTCAGTAGGGAAGAGGATGGAAAGAAGAAGGAGGAAGGGGAAAGAGAGAAAAGGGAGAGAGGGGATGTGGTGGAGTGAGGAGACACGAAAAGAATAGGTAGGAAATGTGGAAAAGAAAGAGGCATGATGGATGATGTAGTTAGCGAATGATGATTTCTAAAATCGATCTCATTTTCAATGTTAGTGACTCTATATTATTACGGTATTCCATGGAAAGCTGCTCTTGCCGTGGTGTTTAATATACTGCGCCACGTTCATTCTTCTACAATGCTTTGGTTTTGAATGGATTAGCTAGCCCTGGATCTCTAGTAGGAGGACAAAATCAAGATCAAGAAATAGGCTTTCAAACCTCTCTAAATGTCGCTTTTATTCACTAAACTTTACTGATCTTATTTTGAGGTTTTTGTAGTTCATATTAGTCTCTCAGTGTCCCCTAAAAAGCTTACTAACGTAATATACCATGTAACGTGTAAATATGCCTTACTTAGCAACAAATAAGTACCTAGAAAATTGGGTCAGTTTTTCTTAGAGCCTATTACTAATTCACACTTAATGGTTATTCATTAATTAAAATATTACTGCTTTATTGACCCTTTAAGTTGCTTAGACTCATGTCTAAAATTCTGACATGGAGGAACTGTATTTTATTTTGATAAAAAATAAAGGAATGTGATTGAAATAGCTAATTGATATTATGTGATTGTTTGTTTTCCATCTCAGAGAAAAATTTAAGGTAAGAGACAGGAAAATTCCTAATTGCGTAATGACCTCTCATCGTCATTTATATAGGGACAATATTAAAAATTGAGGAAATTATTAAGATAATTTAAGGAAGAATGAAATTGTCATTTAACTATGTATATCTAACTTCAATATCTAAAAATATATATTTTAAGTTCATTTATAATAAAAAAAATCCCACTTAAGGTAGTGATCATTCAAGATAGAAGTTCTTTCCACCAATGACAAACCATCATAAATACAATTTGCCTAAATTCCTGGACCCTTTAGTACTGCAGGAAACATTGATGGAGTTCTAATCTCATGGTCCCTGACTTCAGGAAAAACCTCAACTAAACAACCTAAGTTAGTGTTAATCAATTTTATTAAAAAAAAAAAAAATCCTTGGGACACCTGGGTGGCTCAGTCAATTAAGCATCTGCCTTCAGCTCAGGTCATGGTCCCAGGGTCCTGGGATCTTGCNAATAAAATAAAAAAGCATCCCTGATAGAATCACACTTCATAGTTAGATATTATCTTTGACACTTCCTTGAAAAATGTAGCAAACATTCAGTAGTCTAAGTAGGTGTTTCTAAATTCAACTTTTCATACCTAATTTTGTATATGGAATCCTTACAACTCAATGGAAACAAATCATGAAATGATGTTACCAGAAATGCTTTAATGTAATTATTCCCATTATACTTTAAGATCGATTGTTAGAGGCAATTTAACTCATAAACTCAATTAAAGTTTTCTTTTTTCTTTCTTTCTTTTTTTTTTTTTTTTAACTTCTTCACTTTTACATATCTGGACCATTATAACATCAATATGTCTCATTGTCTTTCTGGCAAGAATAAAGCCAACTTTAACCCTGCTTAAATTAGTGGTACATTATTGATTCCTGTTTCAAATTGGCATATTTGGGGTGGCATGGTCTGCCACCCTTCCCCTTCTACTCCATATTCCACACTGCACTTCCAAATGCAGATCTGATCGTTCCCTCGCCCAGAGCCCTTAGAGATTCCGCATTGCCTCCAGGATCAAATCCTGAGTTCTTCCTGGTATACTGAGTGTCGGTTGTTCTGACCTCCGGGTACCTTCCTCTCTTTTTCCTCTAATTACTTCGTCTGTAGGCTTTGAACTCCTCTTCCAATGTAGGAAACAAACTACTTTCCCCTCCTTCTCGTTGCTCATGGCTTTCCCTCCACTTCCCCCCCACCCCCACTGTGTATCTTCTCAAACCCCATTTGTCCTCCAGAGCCATCGCACAGGAGGCAAGGGCCCACCTCCGCGCCTCCAGCCCTTCTCCAGTGCTTGCATCATTATTTGGGCATCTCTCTTTGATAGAAACGTTGTCACATTTTATTGTGATTATTTTTTACTTGTTCCTCTCTCCTCCCCAGGGAAAGGACCATGTCTTATTCACCATTGTGTTCCCAGCTCTAGCACAGTGTCTGGCACAAAATGCTAAACAAATTTATTTTATTAAGATTCATCTATTTCTTATCATCCAACAATAGTGACCACATTGTCATTTTCTAAAAACACTACACAGACATTCCCCAAAACCAGTCGTTGTCAATTGAGAACAGTCTCACTAATTGATAACGTTAGGTGGGTTTGTTTGTTTTTTTTTTTCAACCTTCTAATCTGATATGATAAGTGGCAGAACAAAAATTGTAATCTAGGCTTGTCAGACCTCACATTCTACCAGCTACTCCTCTGGCTTCCTGTAACAAATGGCCTTGCAGAGCAAATTGTCTTTTCCATAGTCTATGTAGAAAGATCACCCCTACTCCACTGATTCCCTTTTCTCAGGAAAGAAATCCGTGTCAGTTACACGCGCACACACACACACACACACACACACCCCTCAACGTGGGCAGTTGGGAAGCCCACTAAGTAAATATGAGAGGAAACAGCTATAAAGCCAAATGCAACTTTAAAACAATAAATAACACTAGGCAGGATATTGAACAATATTTGCCATACCCGTAACCACTCACGTTCTTCGTCTAATTTTCTTTCCTAGTTTATGTTCTTTCATTAGACTGTGAGTTAGACTTCTATACATTACTACACACTTAATAAAGATATTTCATTTTTCCTGGTGTGCTTCCAGAGACCTAGCTTGCAGTGAAGGTTTTATAGTCCTGTGCGGAGCAGCAGATGTCATTCCATTTGCCTAAGTCCTGCTGACATTTGGAGATGTGGATTAATTGAGCTACAGAATGAAATTTAATTAAAATTAAATACAGACTTGGCCATTGTATCTGTTCATTTCCTGCACTCCAGTGTGTGTATTTGCAGGCAGCGCCATAGTTAATTTGTTTAATCACGATGCTCGGTGGGGGAAGCTGCACTTTGTTTTATGCTGAAAGACTGAAGGTGTGGTGGGTGCCAGGTTGGATTTCATGACACACAATGCGAGCTGTGTAAATGATGCCCCCGATGGGCCTCAGAGGGCCGGCTGAGGGAGCGAGGCGGCTCCGCAGGGACCTGTGGAGAAACAACTTGTTGTAGGCAAGGCTTAGTGATGTCTTTTAAATTGACATTGCATGGCCACGGGAATCTCATCTATTACCCATTAACGTGTTGCCATAGTGCTTGCTCATTCAGATATTCATTTATCCGTTCATTCAACCAAGATGGCTTGAGTAGCAAGTGCGTTCTGGGCCCTGAGGTTAAGGTAGGCACCAGGGGTAACGGTAATCCTATTCTGCCCCCGGAAACCCCAGTTGGAAAAGTTTGTCAGCTCTTGAAGAAAGAGTTTTTAGAACAAGATAATGACGGATATCCAAAGGTCATTCCATGGTAAGGAGAAACTATATTACTTGAGGTTATGGCGAGGTCGTATTTGGTCAAGATGGAGCCTGCTCTCAGCTTCCATTTCAAAGGCTACTTCCTTCAGGGTGTTTTCCTGATTTCCACAATGGGAAATTAACTCTATTCCAACAGTTTTCCAAAGTACAGAGGAGTTCTTCCTTTGTGTTTTATCTGTATATCTTCCTGGCACCCTTTCTAGATTATAAGCTTTTTGTCCACATCTTTCTAATCTTGAAAAATGCTTCGGTCAGTGTGTTATCTCCAGTGTTCTCAAAGACTATTTCTTGACTGTGTTGACAAGCATGTGTTCCCAGGAAGTGAACGTTTGTTGTTTTAGCAGTCTAACATCACTCCCTCCTTTGTGAGACAACAGTACCCTGTCTCTGCTTTGGGGAATCACTCCTTCCACACCTGTGTGCCTCAGGGAAAGGTAAGTGAGCTGGGGACTGAGCCAGTCAGCGCATTTGATCCCCCTGGCTTCCGGGATTGGTTCAGAAATGGGCGCATGATCCACACCAGCCTGATGTCTCCTCAGTTGTACAACAGGTGCAACACATGAGCTCCTTTTCTGTCTAAAAATGAAGAAACCCAAAAGAAGCTAAAGCAAAATCAAGAGAACGGTCTCTGATTAATCTGAGTATCGGTTGCTGCTCTTATCTTAGCTATCCTTCAGACGGTTCGAGTGGGGCTTTCTGGACCTAGCATGCAAAGAACCATACCTGATCAGCCTCATTGTCACTGTCATATAATACTGGAATCATTTATATGACACTTTGTATTTTTTTTTTTTAAGATTTTACTTATTTCAGAGAGAGAGCGGGGGAGGGAGCAGAGGGAGAGGGAGAAGCACACCCCCCCACTGAGCAGGGAGCCTGAAGCAAGGCTCAATCCCAGGACCCTGAGATCATGACCTGAGCTGAAGGCAGATGCTTAACTCACTGAGCCACCCAGGCGCCGTGGCAATCTGTTTTCTGTAAGCCCCTTAAAGACAGAGACCTTGCCTCTTCATCTAGTGATGTATTAACTAGTTCAGTGCCTGGAACATTATGTACTCAATAATTATTTTGTTGAAATGAAAGAATAAATGTAAATAAATGTAAATTCAGGTGATATCAATGATTATTCTTTTGGTTTTTTAGTAAAACTGATTAAATGGACATATTGCTCATAAGCCCTGTTACTCTCATTTTCACTGGTGGTCCTATGACTGAAAGGGTCCTGAAGGGTCATCCAACAATTGCTAAGGGTGAGAGAGTTCAGTCATCTCATAATGATAATTAACCTTCTATCTGGAAGAAGAAAACAAATCCCTGAAAAGGAAACTCCACAAACTTATTCTGTTACATAGGCCAATGTGAACTAATCTTACCACCTGAAAATTGTTCTTTATATTCCCTGTATAGTACATGAAGATTGTAAGTTCTTAGAAATTCCAGAGTAGGCTTTTTCTTAGTTGAGCTATGTTGCTTCTAGCTATGGACTCAAGCTGGCTCATTAAATGAGCACACCATGTTTCTTGGGCACATCTTTTCTATTCTATACCAACTATAACTATTTTGTATGGATAGCATCCTATTCATCCTTGGAATTATAGCAAAGTAAACCTAACTTTTTTTTTTTCTCCTTGCATATATCTTTTGTGAATTCGATCCTGCTTTTTACCTCTCTTCATTCTCTGTAGACATAGTGATGTTGATGGTCAAAAACAATAAACGAAGTGTGCATTATGTCTTCAGTTTTCAGTAAATAGGCTAATCTGGATTATTGAACTATGGAGACTTAGAAATGTCCATGTCAATTTCACGTTGACATGGCCAGTATCATCTAGCATATTACCTTGCATGTGGTAGGGGCTCAATAAATATTTGTTGGAGGAACAAACAGAAGGAATCAAGATGTGACCGGGGGTGGGGGAGAGGTGTGTGATAGTTTTGCAATATTAATGAAGCTGCTTAGCTAATTTTAAGACTTCATTTATTCAACTTGTATTTACTGAGCACCTACTATGTATATATCACTGTGCTATATTTTAAAGGGTAAACGAGTGAACTTCGGTAAGTTTCCACTAGATATGGAAGAATCAAATTTGTGCAAGTATAACTAGAATGCCAGGCTGAAAACAGTTTATGCCATGAGAGGGATAAATAAATAAAATGTGAAGGGAGATCTCAGGAAAAAAGACACTTATTGAGAAATTGTGTGCCGTTTATTGCTCAGAGTGCTTCATTTTTCAGTACTGGGCTCCTGACGTCTATCTGTGCAGGTGTGGCTGAATAGATAGGCAGAGCATGACCAACAATCCTTTTCTCGTAGAATATATTATAAAGCTCCTCCTTTGATATGGGGCTGCAGCTGCTACTTGCCTCTTAGTCGCATTTGGCCCAATGCCTTTGCTCAGAAAGAGCCACCCTGTTTCTATTTGTGGCATAGCAGACCAGTCTGTCGGCTGCTGTGGGTTCTTGGCAGTCAACAACTTTGCCACATGTTTTCGACATTGTTATTCAGTGCTCCTTTGAAGTGTTGCTCCTGCCCCCTCCCCTCGTGGTTGCCCCACTTCCCTTCACCAAGCAGCAGCTGCTTGAGTATTCCACCGCCATCCATTCCCCACACCCATCCCGCCCAGAGGAGTTGTGTTGTGACAGCGTAGCTTCAATGCCAGTAGACTGGCTACTTGCCAATATTGTGCGGTTGGTGATCCAGCCTCCTAGGAAACAGACCATGGAGTGGTATTCCTAACTCGCATTTTCTAAAGCAATTTAAGGGAAGTCCAAGAGTTGTTTTTAAAGACCTCGCCTGACATTTGGAACCATTGCAAGGTGAGGGAGGCATCTACTCTGTGAATCCTCTTTTTATTTGGAGTTTTTAAACAATAGTTACTCTTGCTCCATGTAAAACTGAGCTTCCGTTGACTTGTCTCTGACAGAAAACCTCATTGTTTTCTGAAACCGAGTAGGATTTAATCCTCATTTATTTCTCATTGTGGTGATTGCGTAGGTTAACGGCCAACTCTGGGAGGCAGCCCACTAGAGTAAACCCCTAATCAACAATGGCGCTGAGGTAATCACAACCTTCCTTGTTTCCTTTGTACTGCTTCACTGACTCACTAACTCTCTAGACACTTATTGACCATCTACTGCAAAGGTTCTCGCATTGTTCGTCTCAGGACCCTTTGACATTCCTAAAATGACTGAGGACCCAAGAAGCTTTTGCTTATGTGGATTATTTCTGATGATTTTTACTTTGTTAGAAGTTAAAACTGAGAAGTTTTAAAAACATTCTTAGTTTACTTGAAAATAACAACAAGCCAGTTATATATTAACATAAATGACATTTTTTTGAAAAATAACATTTTCAAACAAACAAACAAAAAAAAGCGGTAAGAGTGGCATTGCTTTACATTTTTGCAAATCTCTTTAATGTTTGGCTTCATACAGCCGGATTCTTGTATCTCATTCCACATAGAATCTGTTTTGATATATTGCTTTGGTTGAAGTGTATGGAAAGGAATCTGGCCTCACACAGATATATAGGAATATTTTTATTCCTACTTCATTTTGATACTACACCAAAACTCAACAAGTGGTGAGCTTAAAGGTTAGTTGCAACATGGAATCTAAACCATATCTTGCACTTCAAATAAATCTTTTTACTATGTAACATTTAGTAACTTCATGTACTGCTCATGTGGAAAATATTGGCCCACTCAGTTATATAGATCTTCAGATGTTGATACATACCATATATAATATCAAAAATTATCATTGTTAATATCACTACTGATCTCCTTAGAAAAATCTTTAAATATCGGGAAGCTGTCAAGTCTGTGGTGGCAAATACAAGTTTTCCAAAATTCTGATTTTGCTTCAATGTTTGAATTTTATCATTGGCAATAATAACTGTCAGTTGCTGTCCTTGAAATGACTGTCCCACTTTGTTCATTCTTGAGAAAATATGTGCCAGATACCTCTCAGTTGTTCTTTCAAGTGAAAATGGTATTCTAAGATGAAAGTGGTGAGTTTACCCTGCAACTCAGTCGAACAAGTGCTTTGCCTCTAAACAACCATTGTACGGTGGTAGGTAGTAGAAGTGCTTTATCTAGTAAAAGATAAAGACTATAAGAAAGATGAACACACAAGAGTCAAGTTTCAGTAAAAGTAATTATTTTCACTTCCTCATCAAGGGCATCCCCTAAGTTAGACGGACTTTTTTTTTTTTTAAAGATTTTATTTATTTATTTGACAGAGATAGAGATAGTCAGCGAGAGAGGGAACACAAGCAGGGGGAGTGGGAGAGGAAGAAGCAGGCTCACAGCAGAGGAGTCTGATGTGGGGCTTGATCCCATAATGCCGGGATCACACCCTGAACCGAAGGCAGACGCCTAACTGCTGTGCCACCCAGGCGCCCCCCCCCTTTTTTTTTAAATACATTCACATGATAGTGAAGAATGCAATGAGCAGCACTAGAGTTGAACAAGATCTTGGAAGTTCAGAGGGCTTCACAGACCTCAGTTTGGGAACCTCTTACCTACTCTCTGCACAGAAATGTGCCCAGGGAAAAAAAAATAGAAAAAACTTTGACATGGTAACCTGCCTTCAGAAAGTTTTTAATGAGTTGAACCATAGGCAACTGTTATTTTCATAGGTCAAAAAATTTTAATATTGGCAATTGCATATTGTTCAGTTTCTAAAAATCTAGATGGTGTGTGTAAAGAATCTTGTCATACAAATGGTGTACATCCAGGGCAACGCAGAACTAGTACATAGTGCACATGAAGTGCAGAGAGTTCTAGAGAGTTTCTTAGTCGAAGAGAGACATGTACTTAGAAACTTTACACGGGTGGAACTCTTCCCACGCAGGGGAAATAGTATAAGCAAAGGTTCAGAAATGGATATAAGTGCAAATAAAGGATATTTATGATCTACATGAGGGCCAGAGCCCTGTTTCTGAGACTTGAAAAATAAATGATACCAGGGAAGGAATGAACAATCTCAAAGTTCTTTGACTGTCAGTCTGACAAAGTTAACTTTGATGTAGAGAAACAAAAGTGCAGAATATTATCTATTCGCTCATTCAGTGCGGTCCGCAGGAATTACGTGATCACCATGTGCCAGACACTGCACTAGGCACCGGAAGAGTCCAAGAGTTCCTAATGTAGGCATTGAATCAGATTTGTGCTTTGCCCGTAAACAGCTGGTCCTAACACATTGTTTTATGTGTGTTTAATGTATTACCAGAATGCAGATGAGCAGTCAATTAATTTATCTTGGGGGCAAAGAGAAAAAAAAAATTGCATGTAAGAAATGACTTGTGAGACTGAATGGAAACAGTTCCGGGAGTTGGCCAGCTAGAAGCGGGGGAAAACACATGCTGGGCTGAGGAAATTGAATTGGCAAAGGGCAGAGATGTGGAAAAACTTGGCACTGATTAAAGATGGAGAGCTGTTCATTTTGGTGAGAAGGTAGGAAACAGGGAGAGCGTGGTTGAAAATAAGGCTGGAAGTGTCAGCTGGCTTCAGGTAGTGACACCGCCTGTACTGTATACTCCGGTCAGCCTTTGGAGGCTTCTCGTTGCTGAGGCTGTCCTGGCAGATCAGAGGATGGTCTAGAGCTGGATCAACTGTAGCCTAGAAAACAATTAAAGACTAAACCAGAGATACTGAGGACTGGAATCCCTGCAGTGCAGCAGGCATGAAAAAAGAGCAAACAGTTGGGGAAATCTTAGGAAGAAGAATTAGTAAAATATGTTAAGTGGTTGTGGTAGAAGCAAAAGATCATTCAGTGCTTTGTAGCTTGATTACT
Source organism: Ailuropoda melanoleuca (assembly GCF_002007445.2). Taxonomy (NCBI): domain Eukaryota; kingdom Metazoa; phylum Chordata; class Mammalia; order Carnivora; family Ursidae; genus Ailuropoda; species Ailuropoda melanoleuca. The sequence goes on along the minus strand of NC_048220.1, from coordinate 66,798,459 downwards.
CAGAGCAGGTGATGGCATCCGCAAGATGAGACATCCCGGAGGAAGAGGTCTTTAGGAAAGAAAAGTTGGTTTGGAGACATACTGAGTTTCCTACCGGACACTCAGGAGAAAGGTCAGGACGAAAACATAAATTGGGGAGTCATTGGTGTACAACTGATTGTTGAAGAAATGGGAGCAAAGAATCACTGATGGAGAAGACATATGGAGTGGGAAGAGAGAGCGCCTAGCACAGGAAACCTATTCTGGCAGATGTGAGGAGAAAATGGATCGTAAGTGGGGAGGAATGAAATGAGAAGTCAGGTTCTCCAGAGAAGAAGTGACGGAGGTCAAGATTCAATTGAAAGTGGTGAAGGTGGAGCAAAGAGAGCAGACATGACCATTTGGTAGAAGAAAAGTCATTGAGGGCTCGAGGACAATTGAAGGGAAACAGTGAGCCAGCTGTCCTTAGTGTTGCTGCAGCTGAATGAGAAAGAGAAGCATTTTTCTATTTTCTCTGATTGGCTATCTCACTTTTTATGTTTCTCTCAAGATTTCTGAAGCATGTAGAGTGTCCTAGAACTCAACAGAATTCTCCTGGAGGTTGCACAGGTTTGGGCGCAGTGTATGTCTTAGCAACAATGTTTCAATCCCCGGGGTCATGGGGCCTCCGGGAAGCTCCTCTACTTTGTCTTAACTGTGCCCATTTCCGGAGAGCAGAGAAACTCTAGCCTGGGTCTGACACGGAGTCCTCATAAAGCCGCAGGGAACAGAGAAGGCCGAGTCTCCCTTCGGGCAGAAACAGAGCAGCTTTATTGGGAAACCGCATCTCCACAGACCCTCTGATTGCTTACATTCTTGGCTTCATTTAGGGAGCCCCTCATCCCTATTTCCACCATTGTTATGTCAAGTTAAAGCTTCACATTCACCAAGAAAAATACTCTTACTCATCCTTTCTCACTCTGTTCATTCCCATATTCTACACCTTTTTATTTTTTACCCCTTGATCAGTTGTTAAATATTCCTCTGCTCTTAGTTCTATGCTTGTCGTTATTATGAATGTTAAGAGTGTTTTTGCACCCCAAATACCCACTTTCAGCACATTCTTTTCCTCCTGTTTTACTCCCCAAATCCCTACTAAAGATTGGTCAGACTCAAAAATCAATCAGTCAAATGTCTCAGTTTTTTTGTTCATATATATATATCCATTTATCCAGACACTATGTTAATCACTGGGGTTATAGTTGAGAACAAGGGAAACATGGTACCTGCCCTCACGGAGCTTGGGGTCTAGGTATAGGAAAAACCTAGAGTTAAGCATTAAACGTGGCGAGTGCTGTAAGAAAGGGATATGAAGATCAGAGAAGCCTTCCTACTGGAAGATACTTTGAAGCTGAGTTTTGAAGCATGAGGAGCTGGCCAGGAAAAGGTGAACCATGAAGAAAAAAAATTTTCCAGGTGAGTCTGAGGAACTGAAGATATTCATTGTGGCTGGAAGTACAGTTTGTGGGAGGGGATGGAAAGGGGAAGGGTCACTATGAGGCTGAAGTCAGGTCTTGGATAATTACATAAGCTTTGTTAAAGAACTTGAACATTATCCTAGTGGTAGTTAGAAGCCATAAAAGTTTTTAAAGGTGAGAATGGCATGACAGTATTTGTAATTTTTATAGCTAGCTGTTTTTAATAATTGAAAAACCAGCACATGTCTCAGTTTCAAAGGGCTCCACAAAGGCAATCACTGTGAACATGTCTTAAGCAGTTGTTCGGAGAATTTCTATCTAATCATATACATGTGTATATATGTTGTATGTCCATTTTTTATAGAAATAAGAGAACGTTTATACAACTGTTTTTATCTTTTTCCACTTGATAACATAACATGGAGATTTTTTCTTATGACCTCATGAAGATCCATCTTACTCTTTTTTTTTTTTAATATTTTATTTATTTATTTGAGAGAGATAGAGACAGCCAGCAAGAGATGGAACACAAGCAGGGGGAGTGGGAGAGGAAGAAGCAGGCTCATAGCGGAGGAGCCTGATGTGGGGCTCGATCCCATAATGCCGGGATCACGCCTTGAGCCGAAGGCAGACGCTTAACCGCTGTGCCACCCAGGCACCCCCCATCTTACTCTTTTTTACTAGAACTTAATATTCCACAATATGGGTTTCCATAAATTATTTAACCAAAACCCAATTTATATTTAAATCATCCTCCATTTTTCTTGTAAAAATTTCTGCAGCAAGCATCCTTGTTTATTTATCTAATTTACATACCCATCAACAGTGTAAGGTAGGACTCATTTTCCCCACATGCTCTAATTTTTTTTAATTTTCATATCCTGGTAGTTGGAAAATGATACCTAGTTCTGATGTCCATTCCCTTTACAATGTTTGAGGTTAAGCATCTTTTCAGATTCTTAAAACTCATTTTACTTCTATGTAAATTGGCTGTTTCTCTCCTCTGCCCTATTTCTTCTAGATACTGATTTAGAAGAGTCATTGATTAGCAACATTAACTCTTTGCTGTGTGTGTTGCAAATATTTTTCTGAGTTGTGATTTATCTTTGATTTTATTTGGATTTTTTTTCCTGAGGTGATGTTAAATTTTTTTTATCTGTTTATATTTATCAGTCATTTCCCCTATCATTTTTTATTTTGGAAGAATCTTCCTTCTGTAACATAGAGAATGCAGGGGAAATAGATGGATATGGACAAGTATGTGAAATAGGAGGTAAAAGCATGTGAACTAAGAGATTGGTTAGACATAGGAGATGGAAGGGATATGTTTCTGGGGTAATGCACAGGTTTCTGGCTTGGACAGCTAACTAGATCCCCTGAGATGGAGAATATACCTGGGATAGAATGTATATGATTGCAGGGAGTGAGCAGATGCAAACTCAGTTTGGAGCACATGCAGTTTGAGATGCCTACATGGAATGTGTGAAAATAGATGGATACTCTTTAGGTGGACAGTAAAACGTGTCTGGAGGTCAGTAAAGAGCTTGGAGTCATCAGCATATACATGCTGCCTGCAGCCTGGGAATGGGTGATACAACCCCGTGTATAGAGGGAGAGACAGGCACAGTGCTGAGCTCCAAAAACATACTGGAGACGAGAAGTGGGGGGAAAACCAGGAGAGGGCGATGTCTCCGAAGTGAAGGGAAAAGAGTATATATTTTAGAGATTAATTGAATGTTGGCTGAGCCTATGTATAAACTACTAACTGACTACTAATTCCTCAACAAAGCCAGCTATAACCAGCTATGGAAGCAAAATGAAATCATAAAAAAGCAATGTTAAGTGTTAATATGGGCAGTGAATGTGGATAGTTTATGAGAAAAGGCTTTTTTAAAGTAATTCCCTTACATTATTGTATTTTATTTCTATCTGCCCTGTGTAGGCTGTGTAGAACTTTATTTTACAGGTGGCCATTTTTTTTTTTTTGTCCTCGCTTTCTTATCCCATCCATCTAGCGACATTAATTTGTATGTATGTTTAACCTTTCCCAATTCAGCCAGGTGATTCCACTCCTCTTCACAGATAGATACTTCACTGAAACATCTCAGAGAGGAATTTTGTTTAATATTTCTTAAGGATTATAGCTGCATCCCTATGTATCCAGTCAATGACATTATGGATATGTTATCTGTTAGTTTAAAACTAAATTAGGCTCTTATCAAATATTCTGTTGAGCCTTATTTTAAGATGAGGTAGGAAAAATGGATCATAATTAAGACAAAAATATTACATTTTACTCAACTTGAAAATGGAAGCTTAGATCTTTAGTGTTTTGGTTTTATACTAAAAATTCCTACTGAATTCTTACTGTTGGCTTCTTTTGCAAAATTGACAATTGAAGCTCCTTTTACACAGATGAGTGCCAAATCATAGCAGCTTAATGCTGTTGCGTTCTCCTACTGTAATCAAAATCATGTTAAAAGTAGGTATAGTACCAGTGTGAACTCCAAACACATCTTCATTCAAGGAGAGAGATCGCAGTAAGCAGCAGAGACCAAATTAATTCCATATCGCTTGTCCCATACTGAATTTCTGTAAATAAGAAATGTACTGATGTTGAATGTGTCCCAATTTCAGAAACTTATAATTTGAAATTAGAGACCTCCAGAACTCTTTTGGAAAGACTTTTAAACCTGGACAACTCCCTGCTGTCATAACGACTGACCGTGCTTCTGAACTGTAACAAGGAGATTTTATATAAGACTGTTCTTACTAGAACCTGTTTTATATAAGAACATACTTAAAAAGCTAATTTCTTTTCTCCTTTTGCACTGCAATCCACAAAGTGTGACTAATAATAGATTTAAATTTGCTAAGTGCATTCACTCCTTTGTGCCATCATAAAGAGAATCTATTACTGTAAAATTGAGGCTTAGTTCCAAATTGCGCCATTATGAAGTTTTCTTCCAGCAATGTTTTGTCTCTAATACACTTCCCTCATTGTAATTCTATTGCAAACCTGATGTCTAGCATCAAGTCTCACAATAATTATTTTAAATTGCTACTAGGAACAGTAGTCCTAGTGGGATATATTACTACCATTCTAACAAGATGAATTTCAATGCACTTGTAACCGTATTATAGTATATTATGAAGGAAAAAAAAATCTTTGAGTTTTATATCTATGGACATGCATGTAACACAAAAAAATAGTTTTTATAAACTTTAAAATACTTTGTGTTGAACTTCTGTTTAAATTAATTATAAGTCACAGGAACAAATTAGGATATCTAACTATATGGCCCATTAATAGCATGCCGAGTGACTTGAAATGAATAAATAATTGTAAATGTGAAAATAATAATAATGATGCTGCTTAGAATAATTACACATGGTAATATATTTATCTGATAGATTTTAAAGACAACATAAATGAGACTACCGTAGAAGAAAGGTACCAGAAAACCATTAAAAATGAAGCTTATGTAAAACTTTATTCTTAATTATCCCCAAGGTTTAGGGGTCATTTAAATAAATGAACTACCCAAAAGGTGTGTTTAAAATAATTTATTGTGTAATAGAAGCTTCAAGCAAGTCATGTTCAACAGTCTCAAATGTTGGGTCATTAGTTTGCTGATATATTATCAATGGGAATACTAGTAGAGAGATCAACATGGAAAGCGCTGGAAAACATTTTAAGTCACCCTGAAATGTAGGTGATTGTTTAACAGTAATGTTAAACACGTTGTGTGTTTCACGAGTGATTTCACATCCTCCTGAGGGTATTCCAAATTCACCTTACTAATCACTTGCCGAAGACTTACAAATAATTGAGAAGATGATCACTTTCTATATATTAAAAGGATGAATCTTGAATTTGGGGTATAACAAAATTATTGTGAAGAAACAGTAGAGCCAACCTTCTGTTATAGATAGAATGATTATAAGATGACGGTTTGAAATCAAAAGCTAGTCCAACTGTAATAATTTAAATATGTTGGCACATAAAATTTAGGAAAAAACTCCAAGTATCAATTCTTTATCTGTAGGAATTCACTTTTAAAAATGCCCATATACACCCGAATGAAAATCACTTAGTTACGTAATGAAATTTAGCGTTTCTCCCTGGAGTTGACCAAATGGGAAAAAGTAAATCTGCATACTTGACTAAAAGGGGCAGCTGAATTTACACGAACAGTTACACACCAATGGAGCTACCATTTGAGTACAGAGCGATTACCCCAAAATGGCTGCATGGCCTTGAATTTATAAGAAAGTAGTCCATTGTTATGCAATAACAACCATTCTGTAGCATTTCTAGCATGAAGAAAAATCTGGAAATATATCAGTATTTTCTGTGCATTACTTTTAGAAACTGAAGAAGGCCATCTTCTCTCTACTAGGTCACCTCTCACACTTTTGATACTGTTCTGTAGCTTAGTTGCAGTCAATGGTCACTGATCTAAACCTGAAATCACATACCATTGGTTGGGAAACACTGGTATGTGCCAGTAGTCGTGTAATTACCTTGCATTTGTTCCTGTATTTGTATTATATATAGGCTTACACTATTTTAAATATGCTATGTTATTACTGGGGGAAAAAACATAACCCCAGGCGAAAGTGTCCATTGTTAACAATGTTTTTGGTCATAGATCTATTCTCCAAGTGGCCAAATGTAATTGCATTATGATATTGGCAAGTGCCTTCATAGAACTAAGTATAAGATTTCACCCCACACTTTCAGGTTGGGAAAAAAAAAAAAAAGTCCAAGTTAATAGAAACATGATTAGAAACAGAAGGTGTCTTGGCTCTCAATTTCGTTAATCAAGGAGAAAAAAAAACAAACCCCTCATAAACCTTTTACAATTTTCCACCAAACCCTGCCGTTCCCTTTTTTAATTTTAAAAGCTTTTTTTTTGTGAGATCCAAAAAGAACCAGTTGTCCAGAAGAGCATATTAAATTAATGTTTCCCCAAGAGCATGACTGAGAAAATATGCTGACCCTGTGCTTATCAATGCCTTTTGAAATCAGTACTGATTTTTTTAAAGGAGGATAAAGAAAACTGTCATTTTTAATATCATACACATGTTCCCATTCCCTTACATTCCTTGACAATAGAATTTTGAATTAACTGCTGGAATGCTGTGTTGCATATTCACCGACAATTCATTTCGTGATTGGAAATGTATTCTCCCAGACTCCAGGTGAAATTGATTTGAGTGAATTATATAATACATGGAAGTTCTTCAGAAGAAGGGAACCACATACCAACTAGCCCAAATCCAAAAATCTTAAAGGGCTAAGAATAGCACATCCAGATTTCCCAAACTTGTATGATCACGAGTCACCCACATTACCTGGTACACTGTAGATTCCCGGGACCCTTTCTGAGCAATTCTCTTTGCATAAACCTGGAATGGGAACTGAGAATCTGTCACTTTCCAGTCATCTGAGATGCACTAAGAAACATTTGACTTATGTCAAATCCAACCTTTTGGATTTAAGGCAATTAGGAGTAAAAAACAAAAACAAAACATTTCAGGGGTTTTTGGTGAGATTAACTTGCTTTTGAGAACTCGGTGAGACAGTGAGTTGATGGCACAAATATACATAGAACCAGGTTCTCGATCATCTCATCCTCTGTGTCTGTGTTTGTGTGTATGATTGGGGTATTTGGGTTTAAAATAGGTTTCCTTTTTTAAAAGACAGGTTAGCTAAGCATAGCATGTGTGTGAAGTGATGTGTTTGATTGACAATGAATAAAAACAGTTATTTCACATCTTCTAGAGGCACCTAGTAAAGAGATCATAATCCTGGAAAGGACCCCAGGATTTCTCGTCTAGCGCTCGACTTCCTAGGAAGAACTACACCTAATATATCTTAGAGGATTTATTTTCATCTCAACTATCTCAAGGAAAGGCATTTCTCTAACTGTCCCTATTAATCTCCCCCACTGCTCAGTATGGAAATAATTAGTGTAAATTTTTGTAGCTGCCATTTGTGTCTCTTTCTTTTCCCTTGTTAGAAACAAAATATAGTATTTTTTTTTCTTTGAGTATTCCACTCCTTCATAAAGCAATTAAACTGAACAATATATATGTAAATATAGATAGCTTTAATTATTACAGAGAGATGAATATTAACTTCTTAAAAGCAAACACAAGCTGAAAATCTGGAGTAGTGGTTCATACCCTTTTTTTGATACAGGAACTCCTTTGAAGTTCTAAGAAGAGCTCTTTGCCTAGAAACAGGCAACATATGCATATACCTCCAAAATTTGCATATACTTCCAGGAGGTTCGTGGACCCTGGAAGCCTCATAGGTTAATAAACACTAATCTGGTGGGAAGAAACCGTGCCTGAAATACTGGTGCTCAGTACATTTTCTCATACATTAAAGTGAGTAAATTATCATCAAAGCTCTGATGGTATAAAGCACTAATTCATTAATACTATTTTAAAAGTCAGAAGATGAAAATTGAACTATATTGACCATGTAATTATTCTGTAAATCTGTGTAGCATGAAAGTGAGTGCCATATTTCACCTGAGAATAAGCACTAAATGATTTTAATTTTTTCTAGTTTTTAACACAATTGAGCAATGAATTTATATATTCTAATAATTTTGTACAGGATATTCATATTTTTTTTTAAAAAAGAGAGTGATTATTCCTAACCACTATAAGAGTTAGTGATCAGACCATAGGCTAGAGAAGGCTGTTTGAAGAATTCCAATACCCAGGTTTAATGATAGAGATTTAATGAACAGGAAGGAGGGGACTATTGAAATGAAAAACTTGGATTGGCCCATGTCCAGGAACATGCACATTATACCTCAGTTCAGTGCTGTCTGCCATTTCCATCTTGGATTCTATGGGTGTTAAGACCTATTTCTAAGATGGCTCCTCCTTTGACAAAGCAACCCCAACAATTCTTGACTTGATCCTTTACTAAAAGAATCTAGGTCAGTTACACGAGGGAGAAATATCTTTATAGGCTGTATTTCTGAATTAAATATCTTTAATTGCTGTATTTCTGCAACTTTCTAAAAAATAACTTTTAAATAAGATCACTTCATGGGGCACTTGGGTGGCTCAGTCAGTTAAACCTCAGACTCTTGATTTCAGCTCAGGTCATGATCTCGGGGTGGTGAGATGGAGCCCCACGTCATGCTCCTGCCCACTGGACATGGAGCCTGCCTGAGATTCTCTCTCTTCCTCTCCATCACCCCCAACAGTTGTACGTGTGCTTGCACTCTCTCTCAAAAAAGAATCACTTCAGACATGAGAAAAATATGCTTTAAAACATCTTAGGAATAATCATTTGATAACATGAAAAATATGTTTACTATCCTCCCTCACTCCACCTTCATGTGTGGTTTTTTTTTTCCTGTTCTGTAATACTGAGCAACTAATTTTCTCACAACATCATTTTCCCGTCGACAGGGTCCTATTGCGCTGCTACCCCCCATAGCTGCATCGAGCTGCCTCTTCCACCCTGCCGTGGAAGCATTCTACTCTTTGAAAAAATTTCCCGTTAGTGCATTGTCTCTATAGGTCCTCTCCATCTTGGTATCCAGGATCTGTGTTAGGTTTGCACATAACACATCAAACTAGAATTGCTATAATTATAGAGGCTCAGTAGGAAAAATCCTGCCCACCATCATGAAGGTTTTCCCACCTCCTATTTTGCCAGTCCCATAGGATATGAAGTCCTACTCTCCTGTTCTCCTCCAATCAAATGCCATTGTCATGAATAGATATTTCTCAATACCTGCTATAGATTCAAAGAGCTGTGTTAGACGTGGTCCGCTCCCTGTGCATGCTGTCTAGTTGGGAAGTTAGAGCATGCCAAAAAAAAAAGTGATTAATAACAGTATGAGGTAGCATAGACTAAGTGATACATGACACCCTCTAATTTATCTGTTCAACAAATCCAAATTTCCATACATTTCTGTTGCTTAAAGGGAGATACATCTGTAATCCTTGACTCCCCATGCCTCCTCACTAAGCTTGTGTCTTCTAGCATAATGAAAAATAATGTGATAATATAGTGACATATTACTGTGACTTCAGGCTGTTTCCATAGAGGCAGAGCAGTCTCTTGGGTACCACGACGGAATGAGATACAGAAGACAGGGATTCCAATCTGAGAACCGCCCCTGACACTTTATGTGACCTCCGACAAGTGACTTAACCTCTCACTTTGGGCTTTGTCATCTGTAAAGTAAGCTTAATTAAACTTGCCAACGTCATAGAGATGTAGTGAAGTCTAGTTATAGCTCGTGAAATGATTTTTAAGATCTAAAGTGCTTGCTTTGCAGTCATAAACAATAAGAAAAAAAAGGAGGTGTTATATTAAAATACTAATTTTTCTATGGTGGTCACCAAAGACGATACTGATGCCCTCTAGAGACTAGACGCAGGGATGGATTTGCGCAGATCCATTCATACGCTCTCATTTGGTTATTTTGGTGACCAATAGCACTTAAGACAGCTGGATAAGATGAGGTATCCATCTGTGACCATAGAACAAAGCAAAGCTAACTGGCCCCCCTGGAATTGAACCAATGACCGAGGTCTCATTAGCACTATCAGCTAACCAACTGAGCTAATTGGATACCACGTTGATAATAATGTATCAGAACATGGTTTGGTTTATTTTTTTCCAAGCTTTCCCTAGACCTAATTTCAATAACCATAAAAAAGCTAGTTTGAGTAATTAGAGCCAAAGACAATAAGCTAGACATTATTAGATGCCACTAACATCCGAGGGACTGACTCTTGATGTCCCCGACAGGCCTGGAGTCCTTAGCAGGCTCTTGACCGCCCTAGGAAAGTGGAGTTTCAGAGAATGACAAGGCTAATAAACGCAGGGCCCTCCTGATGAGATTAGGAAGGGCTCTTGCGCCTCCCTTGCTCACTAAGAGTCTGTTGGTGGGAATTAGAAATCGTCTTGGTCTGTGAGTCCTTTAGAGGCTAATAAAGTGACAGTGAAGGTGCATCGTGCTACAGAAAATAGTCCTAAGCACTAAATAAAAAATGCCTCAGCACTGAGCTCATAACTTTACCTCTTGGGATTGATTCTATCTTTCGGTTTGAGAACACGAAGCAAGCCTTAATGAGGACCTGATATTAGGTGGGACCATTGTAATTCTGAGTTCTTTGAACTTTCAGGCAAGGTTAATGTACGGGCTATTGCATGGACTAAAACAAAAATATATGATGTTGAAATAGTCCCTTTCCAGAAATACGAGAGTAATAGAATCCTGCCGTGCTAACAAAGTAGCATGTGAATCTTAGGGCGTCTACTTCCGGTCTCAAGGGGAATGAATGGCCTGTTTGGCCCAAACTAGGTAAACTTGAATTCTGCAAAGCTTAAATACGGGGAAATTAGCTCCATGATGTATTAACTCAAATAATAATGTTCCTGATGTAAAAAAAAAAAAAGATGGAAATTAAACATCTAGTTATGAACACTGCGTCTGCACAATGTGCCGCATGCACCGCATGTGTTAGAATTTCTTCTCAGTTCTTTTTTTAATCTTTTATTCATAGCATTGCAGGTGATGAAAAATTTATGCCTTGAGTCTGGCATTGAAATTAAATGCAAAATGAAAACAGAAGCAGTTTATACTGACAGCTTAAATATCTTTATCTAGCATACGGTTGCACTATAAAAAATCACTGGGTGACTTTTTAAATCTCCCACATGTAAAAAACCAAGAGTTGTACAATAATGAATAAAGTTATATATCTAAGACATCAACAGAAAAGTTGTGTTTTATTAGCATTCTTTGTTAATTTCATTTTGCTCTGTTTTGCTGTTTTTGTTTAATTGGCACAGACAGATGGATATAAGCTTTTAAAAATACTGCACAACTTAATTGTTGATATTAATTCCTCAGAGTGGCAGGAAACAATTGATTTTTGCAGTATATTTAATGAGTGTGATTTCTCTGGTAGGTTTATATCTTAAGCTGAAGAGAAAACATTAATCTGTACCTCAGGTAGTTATGCTGTAGTAAAGGTTAATTATTCAGGTAAATCAATTTGTGCATCACTATATTAAAATGAGCGCTATTTGGAAGAACGGCAGGAATGACAATAATATCCACAGTTGCTAGCTTACGGGAGTTTTCAAGTGTATTTCCTTCCTTAGAATAGTAGCAGGTAATTCTTTACACATTATTTTGTTAGTCACAACTCTATTCACAAAATGAGGCTCCTCCTAAATGGCTCCTCTTTCCTGGAGATGTCGAGTCTTTTGTCCCAGGCATATCTGGAGATGCTGTGCTGCAGCAAAATGTTCTCTGTGGCTTTTGTTGATGAACTATGTTGAATCCCTAGTAGTTACCTCACAAATGCAAATTAATTGAAGAAAGTAAATGCCTCTTCCGTTTGGCGAATAATGCACTCAGGTTCAAAATACATTCGGTCTAGATATATTTCATATATTTATTTATGAGAATTTAAACAAATAAGTATAGAGTTATTTAGCATTTAAGTAAGTAAAGCATGAAATTTAGAACTGTCTTCCGTTACGTAAACCACCAATACTGAAACAGCCACTTAGATTTCCATATTTAGAAGACTTCAGCATACAGCTTAAAATATTTTACACTCAGCCTGATTTGTAGCTTTTTCCTGGATGTTTTATGTAAACATACTGTGTATAATTATGCAGATAATTTTATGCAATATTAATTGTGCTAAGAGTGCAGTGAAAGTTGCTTAATTCAGTAATTTGTTTACATTTTAATGATTCTAATAGCATAAGATTACCAAATCAAATTGAAATATCTCTGACCATTATACTATATTGTGTGAAGAGTTCAGTTATATTGTCTTATATTTTTCAGAATATGCTTATCACATCTTTTGACAACCAAAAAGAATCTTAAAATACCCATATTGAAAAAATTGAAAACCATTTTCAATGCATTTTTTAATCCAAACTTAAATACACTTAAAGAATGGTGCTCCAAAGCCTTGACACATCAAGTATCAGATTGTAAAGTATGTTAGTATCTGTTTTCAGCACGTGATTTGAGCTGGCCTGCATCTTTGAAATGAAGTTGATGGGATATATTACCTTTTTTTTGCAGGCAACCTGTACCAAAAAAAAAAAATGCATTTAATTTATTCCTCTTTAATGTAGGAAGAATAATTCAAGGTGTTTATTATGGGAAGTGAGTGAATATACTAACTTTTACATGTAAAGATAGCATCTGAAGCCACTCTCCAACAAATTTCAGGTTAGCATTTCTTTCTTATTTCTTTCATCATGTACAGATTTAATATCATCAGGAATAAATCTAAATTGTTTGCTTCTTTCCTCCTAATTCCTGAAGCAATGTAAAAGCCTAGAGAGGTTTGAAGTGACAGGATTACAAGCAGTCTTTTGCATACATGGCCTTTAGGGATAAGCGGCTACCTCGCATCTAATAAACAAGAAAGTGAATTCGTTGAATAATGAATTAAGTGGCATAAGTTGTGATAACAAGGAGCAAATGTAACTTCAGACGGATGGTATTTGCTTTGTGTGGGGTTATCTGAGAGGGCTGATGCTCCGCCAAGGGAGACTGAAAAAAGGCTCATTATATTAAGATGTTCTTTTACAGAACACAGTCTAAAATGATCTTGCAGTTTCTTCCCCCCTTTTGCTGAACTCCTTTGTGTGCTTCTATCAAATCAACCACCTCCACCAGGGGGATAACTAGGATTCTTTCAGACTGTTGAGTGTTGTTTAAAATGAAAATTCCTAGTGAGTTTTAGATGGGTCACCCAACAATTAAATAGAGATGTCTAATTGGTTCATTCACATTAGGGTCAGCAGCTGGTTACGGAATAAAAGGTTGTGGTGCCCCATTGCATAGTTCTGAACCAAATTAAATTATTAATCTACTCTTTGCTTCAATGTAGCTTCACGGGGATTCCTAACCTGCCATACTGAATAAAACAGAACGACTGCTTTACATTTTCATTATGGAAAATTATATTTTAAATTGCAAATGCTCTCCTATTTAGCTTGCATTGCGTATCTCCTTGGATATGTAGGAATGTCTTCAACAGTCAGTGCTTATAAATTGTTTTGTTAATTTCTGGTTATGGCTGGAAAGGATGAAACCACCAAAAGGATGATTTGCATGCAGTAACCAACTCTAGGCAGAACAAACTGGACCATGGAAAGTGAAGTCGAGACTAAGGGGGCCACTATCTTTGACTCTTAAATTCAGAAGATATAATTTAATAGGTAGGTTACAAGAGGCTTTATAATCTAACATGAGCTCCCAGTTAATTCAACTAAGGTTATTTTCAGGATCACAGTTCCTGCAAGGGGTCAGAGTCCTAGTTTTTATGACCATTTATAATCATTTTAATTTTTTTGTTGTTATTAGCTACTCTAGATTGAATATTAGCTTTGTGAAAAAATTATGGCTGCATTCAGCTTTCTAATAAAGTGTTTAATAATGACTTAATTATATCCTATTACCAACAAGCACAGTTGCAGTAAAAAATTACCATATTTTCTTAGAAATTATTCTATGTTTTTTTTCAACATTTTTAAAAAGATTTATTTATTTCTTTTAGAGAGTATGCATGAGCAGGGGGTGGGGTAGAAGACAGAGAGAGAGAGAGAATCTCAAGCAGACTCCACAAGAAGTACAGAGGCCAATCCTGAGCTCGATCCCACAACCCCGAGGTCATGACCTGAGCCAAAACCAAGAGTTGAATGCTTAATTGACTGAGCCACCCAGGTGCCCCTCTGTCAACATTTTAATATATGTCTACTTTTCACTTTTACTTAAAAAATAAAGATATGAGATCCATAGCAGATTTAACTCTAATAGCTGGTTGACCTTTAGAATGTAGTATGATTTGTAAAGATAAATCACTTAATAATCATAACTGAATGAGTGTTCCACTTTTGATGCATTGCATTAGATGGAGTTTTGAATTTCATTATTGGTTCATTCTTGTCTTTGGATTCATGCATGTGGATTAACTAAGTCTGTTGGAACACATAAATACTTGAAGATCAGTGAAGCTTTTTGACAAATTAGAAATATTTTGTAAATAGTTTAGTTCGTTCATTTATTCATCAGAAACGTATTTAGCGGATACCTACTATGTACCAAGTACTGTTTGAGGAGTCATATGAACAAGAGGAAGTGAACAAGATAAAGTCACTTCTCTTGTGGAGTTTATATCCCAGTGGAGGGAAGCAAGACAGTACATAAATCCATAAGTAAATTAGTGAGGAAATAACAGGGAAGTAATGGAAAGAAAGCAAAATAATATTCAGAAAATGACATAAAAAGGAGCTTCTTTAGATAGAGTTATCAAGGAAAACTTTGAGGAGGAAGCTTTTTTGCTGAGACCTTAGCCATGAGAATAGCATTTCAAGCAGAGAGAATAGCAAGTGCCAAAGCCTTGGGGTAGAATGAGCCAGGCATAGGCATTTGTAAGAAACTGAAAGCAGCAAGATTGCTTCATGGCCACACAACCTGGGTAGTGACACAGGGTTCCATGCGTAGAAGGGCTCAGTTTAATGCTCTCCTGTCACCATCTTGAAATTCTTAATAATTTTTAAACAAGGTTTTGTGTTGTCCTTGCCAATTATCTAGCCAGTCCTGGAAAGAAAACTAATAGAGTATGTGTAGGGGAGTGTGGGGGGGATGGGTGGGAGGTGGGAGTGTATTCTTTGGGGGGAGGGGCAGGTGTGCATAAAAAATAAGGCCAGTAATTGATATTTCTGGGTGTGTGGTACTGGCATCAGTATAGTTTATGAAAGATTAGTTGCACTTTACACTATAGCCATTTCTGTCTGCAATGTAGAAAATGGAAATGCTGTTTTTGTTCTATATTTAGCCAAATCCTCACATACAGATGATAAATTTCTCAAGGGTAACGTTGGTCTCTTTTGTGTATTGTGTATACCGCACAGCACCGTGTGATTAGATATTCCACAAATACTAATTGCAGCTAAAAGGAATTTGCCTTCTCTTTTAAACCAAAAGGGTTTCCTTGGGGGGGGAAAAAAAAACCCAAGGCATTTAGTGATCACACTTGAATTCTTGTTTCCTTCCCACAGTTACACTGTGATACCAAATCTGCATGACCAATTAACAATGAGGTCAAGTCATATGAAATCAGTGATAATCAACCATTTTTTGACCTAGAAAGTGGCAATTTCAATGGTTTGTAGTGTACTGAAATTGCAGCCTTATTTCAGAACATACTACAGAGATCTTACAAGCATCTCTGTAACTCCTGCAGTGTTTTATTTAACAGAGGGAAACACACCCGGCACAGGGCTGTTATTAGTGCAACACGCCGAGCTCTGCTGTCCGGCCTGCGCCTGTGGGCCTCCTTAGAGGTGAAGCCCCAGGGCAGCAGAGCCTTTCTGCCAGGCTGCAACCCCCCACCCCGTCACGGAGCCTACGGCCTCACAGCCACTTGCGGCCACATTCTGCATTAGAGCGGGTGGTGAGCTGCCAGAATTACTGTGTGATGGCCCGAGTCCAGGCCGTCGTTCAGAGCTGCAACAGGTTCAAGAGCTTGGGCCGAGGCTGTTCCTTTCCTCACTGCTCACCCTTCCTGGAGACCAATCTGTTTACATTTGTTGATGGCCCTGCTGGTTTCCCCGATGATTACAGGCACAATGTCATTCCAGGGTCACATGATAGAATCTGGCCAGCAGGGGTTTGTGTCATTTCAGGATTTCTCTGGTCAGGACAGAGAGGTGATTTTATAATTACAGCTGACAAATTCTCAAAATATATTCTATAATGAGAATCTTTTGTTGTTTGCTTCTTAACTTTTCTTTGGGGGAAGCTTATTGATTTTAAATAATCATTATCTGGTTGCTTCTTACCCGGTGCTCTTTTGCATTTTGGCAAAACACTAAAATCCAGTAGTTTATGGTTCTTCCACTCGCATCTTCCAGTTCTGGCATTTTATCGCTTTCTTTGGTTTTGAAAAATCTCCTACACATTGATCCACACTTCGAACATTTTGAACCTATCTGCACTTTTCTTGAGTCAGTAGTGGAATTATAAGGTACGTTCTTAGTAACTTAGCAAAAATGCTTTCCTCAAGAACTTGTTCTGTTCTCTGCTACAGAGGACTTGTCTGAACCTTTCATGCTGTTTTATTCCCAACCAAAAGTTGCATGTTCTATGATGGATTACAATGGGTACATAAATATTGGGAAAAATTATAAATAGCATGCTGGCCTTACGTGTTCCAAAACAACTTTTAGAGACAAAGTGCACCTAATCCAAAGAAGTAACTCTCTAATGATGGGAATTTCAGCAACTATTCAGGTGAATGGAAAGTTGTTTTGGGTTTTTGGGGTTTTTTTGTTGTTGTTGTTTTTTGAGTCAGGGTCCATTCAGGAGCTCCCCCTGTGTTCTACAAATTAGGAAACTGCATGCATTTGCCACCGTTCTCTACCTCAAGAACAAACCTTCTTATTTAACTATGAAAATGGGGGAAATAAAGATGGGGAAAATGAAGAGGCGAGGAAGATAAAGACAGATAGGAGAGGAGGGGAGAAATGGATCAGAGGAAAGGATCAAATTCCTTCTAAACTGTATTTCTGCCACTTCTTAGAATCAGTGACCTCTTTCTTCTACAGCCAGCCTTCCCCAATTGAGGCGGCATGACACTATATGGAAGGGGCATGGACTGTGGTGTCTAAGAGTTTTGGTTCTGAAGCTTGGTTTTGCTACTTGCTAACTGTGTGACCTTGGGCAAGTCACTTAAACTCTCTGAGCCTCAGTTTTGCTCCGATATAAAAACATTAATACTTCACTTAGAGAACAGGTGTGGGGATTTTGTGAGATAACTAACATTTGCCATACATATCTGTTATGTGGAAGTGAACATCAAAATGGCAAAGTTCTACTGGGGTAGTTATGAATGAAGGAGACAGTTACTGTAAAAATAAAGTAATAAGTATGGAACATTTTTCAAGCTCAAGAGAATTGCTATGGAGTTTCACTTAGTTATTTACTATTTGCATCCCACCTGCCGCAGCCCTCGTCCCTGAAACCCCATTCAGGTGTGGTGAATTAGAGAGCCTGAGGGAAGGAGTAGAGGGGGCTTGGTTTGCTATAATAAGCTTGTCAGTGCTAATATTCTGTGACGAAAGAAATTTTTAACCTCTTTCACAACATGATAGAAATTGTTGCTCTGGGAATCTCACTTCTGAGACTAGACACTTCATACACAGGGCAGAGAAGCTCTGGTCCACTCTCGCACTTAGGAAAATACTTTGCTGTAATTTTTCCTTTCAGAAGGAGAAAAAGTAGCTCACTATTATGATAACCTTTTATTTTGTCCCATCAAAACAATAAAATGCTGAAAATTGTTCCCCGGGCCTGTTTTTATATATATGGGAGAAAATCTGATTATTGAACTGAAATACAATTATTTTGACATTATTCACTCAGTTTCTCTAAAGCTTGGGCTTCCCAAACAGAAGACTGATTATAAATCTGTGTTGGTCACACCGAAAACCTTTTTAAAGGACTGGCTGACTTGGGAAGTTGCTGAGTCAGAACTTCTCGGCAGCCATCTAATAAGAGTTTAAAGAGGGAGCAGTAAAAATTTTCCCTGCCTCCCCTTTTCCCAAAAGCCAATGGGAAGAGTTGTGGTTTCTCAAGACTTCTTTAATACTCAAGGATGGATCCATGAAGGTAGAAATTGTCTTTACCACGATATGTGATAGACTGTCATTTCAGTCATACATTAGTCACGTCAAGTTTTAGATTTTTCTCTATGTCCTGCCCATAGAGGTAGTTTAACCCCTCATGCTAACTCTGACTCAGAGGTTGGATTGTACCCTGGGGAGATGAAAATATTCATAGCTAGAGAGAGACATGTCAACGAACAGACTAGGTTGAGCCATTTAGACTGTCCTCACAAAGTAAAAAAGAAAGAAAATAGGTTCAAATTAGCTTTCTCTTCAGACCTTGGAATCTGACATTTTATTGTGATTGCTCTACTCAGAAATTCTACTTAAAGCACGTTTTTGTTTTAAACCATTCATTTCTCAACCAAAGTCTGGATACATCCAACCAGAACAAGTGTTTGCTGAGGGAATTATTAAAAATTTGGAGGTAATTTTCAGTTATGAGACTCATTTTGGCATGGTAATTGTGACTGCTCTAAAGGAAATTTTCATTAGATACCTTGCAAAACACTGCCTCGTTATCTTGGAATACATTTCTAGAATGCAAAAATGGGAAGGCAAGCCATGTGCATGGTACTTCCACTCTGCATTTTATCCTTAATCAAGGGACTTTTTAGCCTTTGGCCTTCAATTGCCTTAAATGTGAGGGAGAAAAGAGACCAGTGTTTCATTTGAAAGGTACTTTCCAATGTTAATCAGCTTTGAACAACCAGTAAGTTATGGCTTCAACATCTCTCATGACAAAGCACTTAGTTTTCAGTTTACAGATACTAAGATTAGTGTGCATCCTACTCTTGAACATTTAACTGTTTGATAAGGGGTGGTAAATGCATGGTAAGTACTCAACGTAGGGATAAATCTCTAGATAATCATGATTGTGTCAAGGTGTATATAAAGTAAGGATACATTGTAGAGAGTGTTAATATGATTTCATATTAATTGGAGGGGCGAGGTATTTAAAATGTACTCCCTATTATTTGTCAGGCACTTTGTTATTTATCTCCTATATTCCTCATATTTTTTTTTTTTCTGTGAGCTAGGTAACAGTATTTTTATATTGAATGAAACTGAGGCTCAGAAAAGTGACTTGCCCGAGGTCACCTGGTTAGTAAGTGGCAAAACCAAGATTCAGACCTCAAACTGCAATATCTTGAAGTGTGTACTTCACGCAGCATAGGGCCGCCTTCATCAGGTAGGGCTGGCTGTGGAATACAGATGTCATTGACCCTCGGAAGCGGCAGTAGTACAGTTTGGAAGGAGGGAAAATTCTTCCTGGTTCATAAAAATAGATTTGGCCAATAGCAAGGACAGTTGGAAGACAAATAGCATGGTGTCCGTGGCAGACCAGGAAGATTATCCAGAGAGCTTTGTTGATTAGCCAAGAAAAAGAGCGCTAGGAAGCAAAAAAGATAGCGAAGTATCTCTGGAGAGGCAAACACATAGCAAATGCCGCAAGACAATTTGTAATTAATAGCTAAATTGGTAAAATCTCTAAATGCTTCAGGCATTTCGATGAGAGAGAGATCTTTGAGGACTACGTTAGTCAGAAAGTCTGTGGCAGAGGCAAGCTTCTTAAACTTACAAGGATGGAAGATGGCTAGCAATAGGACAGATGTTTCTAGATGTGTGAGCAGGGAAGGGAGTGATCAACATGGGGAAAGATACAAGGCCAGGACGAATGGCCTCCTTGAGAGTGTGTGGACCCGGGAGGACCATAACTGAAGTGTTAGAGGATAAATGATACATTTTAGGGAGAAGATGAGGTGGTACAATTCAGAAGAGAGGAGATGATTTGGAAGCACTCTGAAAGCTGGAAAAGAGGGGCCAATGTCCCAGTAGAGGGAGAATGTAAATCACCCTCTGTTTGGGGAATGATATAATTTGGTAGTATTTAGTCAGTCTAGGAGATCCATGATAGACTGCTTTCAGAAGTGTTATTCAGGAAGCCTTTTGGTAGGGTGTGACAATAATTCAGGGAATTATGCATTCATTTTTGATGGTCCTTTCTCACCACCTAGAAGTAGATCAAGGAACATTCTGAAACCCCTCTAGGGTCATGACAAGCTACACTTGTGGAGGTCTTGCTGTGGATCAGGCACTGCTAAGCCTTTTATTTTCAGCTAATCTTAACAGTCATCTGTGAGGTATAGAAACTTTTAACTGCCCGACTTCGCATTAAAAAAAAAAAGAGAGAGAAAATGAAGAGAAAAAGGGCTAGGATACCACCACGGGCAGCATGACTCCAGAGTGATCAGCCCAGAATTGGATGCCCAGGCCCACCACCTGGGAAAGTAGGTAAATGTAGTTTTAAGTCCCTCAGAAACACCAAAGGCAATTAAAATGTTATTTTAATATTACACAGATGTTACAGCACACACACATTACAACAAATATTTTTAACTCCTTGCTGCGTGCAATGATATATACACTGGCATTGTTCTAAGTATGTTACGTGCATTATTTCGTTTAACTTCGCACCCTATGGAGTAATAGTATCTCTGATTTTAGAGGAGAAAGTGAGGCTTCAGTTGGTTATATAATTTCCCACAGTCACACAGCTACTCAGTGGCAGAGGTAGGAATTCTACCACGTTGTGATAAGGGAGAGAGAAAAATGCTGAAGAGATTTGAAGAAGTAAGAAATAACATGTGGGTGAAGTAATAAAAAACATGTGCAAAGAGGTTGTACTTGAACTGAGATTTAAAGGCTGGGTAGGAGGGCAGAGGGTATTTCAGGCTGCGGGCAGGTGGCCAGAGTGGGAGGTGTGTTGGAAAGACTTGAGGTAGAGAAACCACTCATGTTTGGCTCTCAGAGAGCTGTTGAATAAATGAACTGGTGCATGCGTGAATGTATGAATGAATCAGGAGGGACTACAAATGCACGGTGACAGTCATAATTGAAGGGAAAATAACGGACATGGTAAAGGTGGACTGGGTAAGGCTTAGCAAACGATGGAGGATTTTGGTAAAAGGGAACCAGTGCAGGCACCTGGGTGGCTCAGTCAGTTAAGCGTCGGACTTCAGCTCAGGTCATGATCTCGGGGTTCTGAGATTGAGCCCCACATTGGACTCCCTGCTCAGCGAGGAGTCTGCTCTCCCTCTCCCTCTGCTTCTCCCCCCTGGTCATTCTCTCTCCCTCAAATAAATAAAATCTTTTTAAAAAACGGGGATGGGGAACCAGTGGGAGAGAAGGTATAGGCTTGGACAACTTGGATCTGAAATGGCAGATACATTTTGAAAAGTTCCTCAAAGAATGGGGAATGACATCTAGAATTTGGAAGTAAGTTCATTATATACACCTGTCAATTAACTTAGCCACTAATATTGCAAAGAATTAATCCTAAGGGAAAAAATTACAATTTTGGAAACACTTTGGCCACGTGAAATTTTATACAACGCTACTTTTGCCTATAAGGGAGTTACATATTTAAAAAGAGAAGAAGGTCAGGAGTGACAAAGTAAAATGAGAAATTGGCAACAAAAATACTGTCTCATTTCAGGAGAAGGTTCAGTGTTTGCACATGTTTGCCAGCTGCCTTCCATGAAGTAGTGTTGGGATTATGTACCAAGTGAAGGGGTTTTAGCAAAGATGAGCTGTGACCAGGCCAATTGTGCATTTCCCTTAAATTTAGCTGAAGTTCTGGGAAACTGATGTACATTGAGGAGAAATTTGAGGTAATGTTCTGGGAATGTGAGACCAAAATTTCCAGTCTGTCAAAGTCTTTAGGAGAATTGAGAAAGTTGTACTTAGAATGTAATTATTAGGGTGACCTCTTTTGAACTGCCCAAGTATAGGAAGGGTTTTTGATTTTGGTTTTTAAATGCTTACATGCTTTACACCATCTATTGGAAAAACACACACAAAAAGATGATGATTTCATTCAAAAATAATCTGTTCATTCATGAAGTGGATGGAACCATTTTCTAGCAGGTAGCTCTCCTTAAATACCTCACCATCGTACGGTGTAAGTAAGAACCGCGTCCACACTAGTTAGGATACAAATGTCTGGGGAAATGAGAACAAGAGGGAACTTCTGGCAAAGTAAAGCTATCGGTTGATACAGATTGGGGGTTTTGATCCTGTCATGATGTGAAAGCTTTAGATGTTAATGATGACTATGTAAAACAGTCCAGTATGGAAGCATCTAAGATAACATTCTTGTAAATTTTTGGCCAGGAACCTAAAACTTGCTTCAGTCTGTGGCTGCATTTTTTGTGCCAAATCAGAAGGCACTTTGCTGGTTTTTTTTTTATAGAAGGGCCAAATGAGATAGATTGGAAATATGTACTTTGAACAGCTAGGCAGAGTCTCAGGAAGTTTGCCAAACAAGATTTCCAAATAAAATGTTTGGGAAAGAAAACAGGGATGGACTTTGCAGATGCTGGATGGGTTCCACCAGCCATCTGTGCAAAGAGTTACTTGGTATCACATGAGCCGAGAGCTATGAAGTGGCATAAAACTATCAGCAATAACTTCATTGTTAAACGGGCTCATTTATTTACCCAGCAGCCCTCTCCTCACCAAGATGAAGTATCTGCATTTCCTTGAGAAACAATAATGATGACCAAAATTATTTAAACATAAAGGAATTTCAGCAATTGAACTATTACCTCAGTGCTAATGCATTAGCAGTCAAAGAAGGCAGATTAATTTACTTACGGTGAGCTAAGTGCATTCTTGGCTCGCAAAGGGGAATCATTTGCTCGCTTAAGCCAGAGATCCCATTTTTGACGGCAAATGTCACTGCCTGGATTTCCCTTTGACAGTCTGGCAACCCCGCACCCCTGTTATAGTATCCATTTATTTGTCTTATTTTCAGCCAGATTAATCCATTCTGTTTTGACAAGAAGACTGATGGGTAATTGATAACTGTGATAGACACAAACAGAAGAGTTGGATGCTGAATAATTCAGCACTTTTCAGTATCAATAAGAGAACAGGTTGAAGAATTTGTGTCTCTATTTACACTTAAACTAAACTAAGTCAGCCCAGACATTTATGCTGCCAGTCTATCAGAAAACCAAACAGTGTACATTCGGTTTCCACCCGACAAAATGTTTTATAAGCTTGTAACAATATGTGTGAAGCTGCCAGAATAATAAATAGGTACAGCAGCCCATGCATGCTAATGTTATGTTGTAAGCAGTTTTGTTGACAAGTGCTAATACTTCTTTCATACTATCATCAAAAGCAGCTAATACAACAGCCATTATTTGCTGGCTTTCCAAGCAAGACATGATGGATTGTGACCTTAATATGGGTTAGCCGAGTTTTGAAAGTTAAACAACTTGCAATAAATCATAGAATTATTACAATGCAGTTTAATTGGTTAAGGACTGTTTATTTCCTAAACAGGGTGAAAAATTTCTGTTTCGGCACTTTTAATTTGCAAAGTGCATTTTCATTATGAATGGCAGTTTAATATTCTGCTCTTTTGTCATGCAAAATATGCAACACGCAGGCAATCTATTAATTGGACAAAAATGCATTGCAAGCGTAAATTATCCTTTATATCATCACTTGTGAGCTTTTACATCTATTAAATGTGTTAAATGGGACATAGTTAAAGACTGTACAACTTTGCAGGCTACTTCTGAAATTTAAGGGAAGCTTCAAGATGATTTTAATGACCTTTATTTTTGGCAAAATAAAGTAATTAGGTAATTGTAAATATAAAGGGCAATTTAAAGAGTTACTGTTTCCTTAAGGCATAGGTGCATCTGTTTTATTGATTCAGCAGGAAACAGACAATAGCACTGGTTCATACTGATATGTCTTGAGAAATGGAATCCACCCTCGTGTATTTACTTCTTTCTTTGCTACGGTATAATTTCCGAGCAGAAATTTCCATTGGCAAATGTGTAGAAAAAGGTGAGTAAGGCAGTAGCAAACTGATACCATAGCATAGCTCAGCATAACTGAGTAGCCGCCTCCATATGCTTTGGTTCAATGATGTGCCTTTGTATGGGGCTATTTAGAGCACGGAAACAGTAACAAAATACTTTGTACTAGGAATGTTGATATGACATATGCTCGATTTTAAGAATGCCAGATCTCTCAATGTGTCCCTGTAAGACTGCCTTAAAATGCATGCAACCTATTCATTTACACACAGCTCTGAGCCCATTCTCATATTTATTGACACCTGGGCACACCTTTCAGAAATGTAAGGCTTCCACTGACTTCCGACATTATCCATAGGTCGGCCCAGTGGAAGCAGTGATACTTTTGTGCTGTCCCTTCAAGTCTCCTTTAAAGATATCGATTGTCTGAAATACAAACTGGAAGTTGAAAGTATACTTTGGATAGACATTCTATTCATTTTTCCTAGAGTTAAAAAGTGTGAATGTGAGAATGTGCATTCTGTCGTTTGAAAAGAAAAACTAAGGAACAGTTTTTTTTCCATTTAAATCATTCACAAAAGCAGTACGTTAAAATAAACTGTCTAGAAAAATGATAAAGAAGGCGGAACCCAAAAGTTGTGCTGTTATGTGATGTTATATGGTATGCACAATAGTGCTTCAGATTGTTAGAAATTTCATTCTAAAAAAAAGAGACAAAACTAGTTATGGAACTTTAATCTTGAAGTAGTGTCTATCATATCCCCTGCCATTTAAATGCCATGCTTACCCACGCTATGCAGTGTCTCTGCCTCCGAAAAAAGAGACGGGGAAAAGGGAGCCAGGGAGGCGGAGGGAGGGAGAAAGAACGAGAGGTTAGGAGAGAGGGTGGGGAGAGGGTCCGGGAGGGACTGCTGATTGTACTTTTACAATCAGCTAAGGCAAGACTATACTGCCCAATAAATAATACTGCCCAATAAATAATATGGAATTATTCTAATTAATTATATTAAGTATCACAAAACACTCATTTTAATAATGATTCAATGTTTTAGCTTTATTTTCTAGTTTTTATAGATTGGAAAATTTATAGCCATCATTTAGAAAATATAGGTGAATATAACCCAAATTGTTAACTTAGGAAGCCATAGGAAGTTGAATTGATTACACCACTTCTTGGGGTGCTCTTCAAAGTCATAAATAAATGGGCAAAATCTGTATCCTGTGTAAGGATTGGAAGATTTCCTGAAAGCTCAGATACATAAAATTGGACATACAGAACTATAAACTTAAACATTTTGTTGATATGATCTTTTTTAGTTATCACTTTCAACTGGCTTTTCACCATATTATGAAAAGTTTGAAATGCATAGAACAGTTGAAATGATTTTATAATAAATACCCATATCCCTATATAATCACTTTGATCCTGCCATTTTAATATACTCAACTTTTCACAAATCTACTTACCTATCCATCTTTCTACCCATGCATATCAATTCATCTTATTTTTTGGTGCTTTTCAAAGTCAGATGCAACCATTAGTATACTTCTCCCTAATACTCCAGTGTGCATATCATTAACTAGAGGGCAAATTTTGTTTATTCCTTTTCTTCTTTTGAGGGCACATTTACACACAATGACGTGCACAGATCTGAAGTGTAGCATTGGGCGATTTTCAACAAACTATTAGTGAGTTCCAGCAATGTTGATGAACCCCATGAGGTGTCAACATGGAATGAGGTTCAGTGAACATAGAAGACTTAGAAGCCCTGTCTTCAGACTGCTTACCATTGCTAGGATGAGCTAATCTACAGGGCCTGCTCCTTGAGACACTGACCTCTTCAGGCCTCATTTATTCTGTTTCACTAGGATGGGTAGTTGATGTATTAGGGCTCCACCAACAGTTACTGTACTATCTGTTGAATACCTGTCAGATGCAAAGCATCTGATCAAGTGCAGTGGAGAGCACAGAGGCCAAGATATGAGGTCCATCAAGGAGCATTTGGTAAAACTGTGTGCTACACACCTAAAGTGGAATAATACAAGATTGCATATGTGTACAAGCCAAGTGAGTAAGAGAGGGAATTTCGGGAAGTTCAGTGGAAGGAGTGTTTAGGAAGGCTCCCTCGACTCTGATCTCCACAGCATCCATCTATGAGCAACCAGAGTGACCATTCAAAAAGTATTGGATCCTGTCATTCCCCTTGCTTAAAATCCCTCCATGATTTTCCAGCATACTTAAAAAAATGGCAGATTCCATGAGGCACTGTGTGACCCGGCTACCCTCCCACCTCTGGGCCTCTCTTCTCACTGCCAATGTCCTGTTTGCTAGCCTTCTTTTCCTCACACGCATCAAGCCTTGCACCCCCATCGCAGCCTCTCAAAGTTTACCCCCTCTCATCATTCAGGTCTCAGGCCAGACATCCCCACTGCAAGGTTTTCTCTGCCCAAAGAAAACCACCCATACTCCTACAGCCAGCTGCCCAAAGCCAGCAGGTATTTGGTGAAGAAGGAGACCTGCCTACCTTGCTGGACTCTCATGGAAAATGAGTTTTCACAGTTTGTGTGGAAGATTACTGGAGGGGCAATGGAATGAAATTAGCAGTAAACTAGGAAAGAAAGAGTCAAAGAAAAGAAAAAATAAAAGAATAAATTGGACTTAATGAATATAAATATGTAGATGGAAAGGGAAAAATCTAAGAGAACTCCAAGATGCTCAAGTTTAGAAACTAGAAGGGAGGGGCACCTGGGTGGCACAGCGGTTAAGCGTCTGCCTTAGGCTCAGGGCGGGATCCTGGCGTTCTGGGATTGAGCCCCACATCAGGCTCCTCCGCTATGAGCCTGCTTCTTCCTCTCCCACTCNACCTGGGTGGCACAGCGGTTAAGCGTCTGCCTTCTGCTCAGGGCGGGATCCTGGCGTTCTGGGATCGAGCCCCACATCAGGCTCCTCCGCTATGAGCCTGCTTCTTCCTCTCCCACTCTCCCTACCTGTGTTCCCTCTCTTGCTGGCTGTCTCTATCTCTGTCAAATAAATAAGTAAAATCTTAAAAAAAAAAAAAAAAAANAAAAAAAAAAAAAAAAAAAAAAAAGAAACTAGAAGGGAAACAAGCTCCAGGGGAAAACACCAATACTGATAACAGACTGTTCTCGGAATACTTACCATACATTTGTATACAGGCAGGAGAGAGAAATGAACTCCTCAGAAGTTTATTTTAGTACTGGAAAGAAGCAGGACAATTTTAAAGGCCTACCTAAAACTTTGCTACAATGAAAGTAGTAATATAAATGAGATCAGAAAAAAAACCTCAACTACTCTTTCCCATGAGTGACTATATTAGTAACTATATTTGTTTTTTGCAAGTCCGATATTATTTGACCATTGAAACCTGAATTTAGAAATACACAAAAATAAGATTTGCAATAAGAAAATGTGAGTTGAGTGTGGCAACAACTGGTGATGGGTCAAAGGCATCTGAGATTATATACAGACAGTCACCAATTTATGATAGTTTGACTTAACAATTTTGGGGCTTTCCTGATGGTGCGAAAGCGATCCACATGCAGTAAATAATAGCACTTGGAATTTTGATCTTTTCGCAGGCTAGCGCTAGGGGGTACAATACTCTCTCCTGATGCTGGGCATTGGGCCCCAGCTCCCAGTCAGCCATACGATCACAAGGGTGTAAACAACTGATACAACCATTCTGAACTCATATAGCCATTTCATTTTTGACTTTCAGGGTAGTGCTCAAGAGATTACATGAGCTATGTAACACTTTATTATAAAATAGACTTTGTGTTAGATGGTTTTGCCCAACTGCAGGTTAATGTGAGTGTTCTGACCACACTTAGGCTAGGCTAAGCCACGACGTTCAGTAGGTTAGGTGCATTAAATGCATTTTCAACTTAAAATAGTTTCAACTTATGATGGGTTTATGGGTTTATTGGGACATAACCCTATCTTACATGGAGGAAGATCAACACTGGAGTGTCCTGAAGGGTTGCAATATATAGGAGCGTCAGAGTCTTTGATGACAGAGATGACATCTATATTAGGCAGTGTTTCTTTCAACCCTAACTTCTTTCTTAATATACA
Organism: Ailuropoda melanoleuca; assembly: GCF_002007445.2. Lineage (NCBI taxonomy): Eukaryota > Metazoa > Chordata > Mammalia > Carnivora > Ursidae > Ailuropoda > Ailuropoda melanoleuca. The sequence goes on along the minus strand of NC_048220.1, from coordinate 66,770,376 downwards.
GCATTTTTTTCCTTTAGTGTGTTCACCACATCAGGAATACATCTACAGGTTAAAACTCATGCAGGGTTTTTCAGTGTTTTTCAGTTAGAGTACACCTCTGGATTTTAAACCTTTATAGAGTTTAACTTGGACTGGCTTTTGTATATATTGTGTAATTTTCCCCCCATGATAACCTGAGAGCTAGACATTGCCCTTACATACAGATGAAGAAACTGAGGCTCAGTGATTTTCTTTCCTCAAGTTTTTAGCAAAGCCTACTAAGTAGTAGCTATTACTTTTGTTTCTGGAGAACTGAAACAGAGTATTATCACTGGAGAGAATTTTTGAAATCCTCATATTCCTCCACCCTGCCCCAACTGCACCCCCTCCTCCCGCAACCCATTCAGTATTTCATCAGCCCTGTAACTACCATGAAAAATTATATTCAGTCTTGGGGCAAGGCAGATACAGACTTTTTTTTTTTTTTTAAATAGATCTTTCAAAAAATGTTCCCAGCGTGCTGACATCTTCATAAAAATTAGGGATCCTTGAGGTGTCAAATTGACTAACGCACAAACACTTGAAGAAGCTCAATATCCAGGAATGAGAGACAAACTTAAATACCTATCTTGTGTTTTCTTAGGTGTGACCTACTCCCTTGAAAAGGCCATTTCAATCTCAAATTTCCATTACTGTTTATCATCCAAAAAATATTGTTCAGTAATGCCTCATTGCTATACAAGAGTTGTGCCAATATTTCTCAGGCAACCTTGTCAATTTGAGTTATCGTACGTGCTAGTTAGGTACAGTAGAAATAAGTTTAAACTGCTGAAGACATTGGATCTTTTCAAAACTGTTCTTAAATGCTGTGAAAGAGAATAATCATAATAACATGCTAATTTGTAGGTTCCCTATTTTTATGTTCCTTGTTCTTGTCTCTACTGTGGCCTTAGGCAGAATTCTGTCATTTATCAAAATCACTTCTGTGTTCAAAACCCCATTTTTCAGTATTGAAAATATACAATTTTGAAAGTTAAAATAATATTTCCTATGCAGGCTTTTAGTCCATACTAGCCTTACCTACTACCTGTTAATATATTTTTTAAAATATTTTATTATATCTTGATCCCTAATTACACAGAAAGGTAAATGAATTTGAGATATGGGAAAAATTCCTTTTTTTGAGTTATACAAAGATCATGTCTAAAGTAAGAAATAGATCTGTGTGATTTTTTTTTCATCGCAACTATGGAATCTCTCACAACTTTTTTGTAAATTGCAATTCCCTTACTCTTCATTCCCCAAGAATGGAAAGAATGCACTTTATTGTTTTTTGGAAAAATAAACGCCCTGAGTTGGTAAAAATACCAATTACAAGAGTGTCTACCCTAAAAGTCAAATTCATTTTATTATTGCAAGTTATCAAAAGGCTTCCAGGCAGGCATATAAAACCTGAAAAACAGTGGCCGAATCTATCACATTAAATTAAAATATCTCCATAAAAAAACTAAAATAGTTTATCAGTAAGGGAATGCCATGCCACCTCAGAAGTCAATCAAATAAGACTTTATTAAAACATAACTAAAACGAAGTTCTACGAGAATCCTCAATGGAAATTGTTGGGCTTCAGATTCAAATGTGGAGAGTAAAAATATATCACCTGACCTAAATTTCCTTTAAGTAACAAAGAAAGAAAAGAAGAACAAATTCCACGAACAACAACTGGAATTACACTAAGAAAGAAAATACAGCCTCACAAAGTTGTATGTGAAACACAACTGCATCTCAAGTTAGATAAGTCTCTGCTTTCATAACAGAAAGTTATACTCCAATATCTATCCATCCTACTAAGTTCCTTCGACCCTTTGTCTTAACAATTCCTGTACCTTCTGAAGTCAATCCCTGCAATTCTATGTAGCTGCCATGAGTTGGCGATGCAGATCATTTTCTTTGTCTTCACTTATCCTTTATTGCTTGTCCTATCATAGATTCTTCTTTTCAGGGTAATTCTCTATTTATTTTTCCCGGAAGCAACTCACATGTTCACTTATGCAAAATTCAAAGGATGTGCTCAAATTCTGAAAATCAGGCTGTAGTCTAGATAAAATAGTTATGCAGATGCATACAGTTGTATCATTTTGGCTATAACTGATGTTCTACATTATCATGTTAAATGCCTACAAAATATATCCTGAAGTGAATGTTCCAAATATATGAATAATCTGTAATTGAACATTTATCTAATATTTAATTTTTTAATTTTATTTTTTAATATTTTAATATTTTATTTAAATAATGTCATGATAAAAATCCTTCAAATCTTTGAATATTCATCCAGATAGGAATGATTATATTACTATTTTTGATGCATAAGCCAAAATATACCAAAATTTAGCAACAGTTTCAAAGAGTTGAATAGCAAAGCAATTTTCCATAAAGATTTTTAAAAATCCATTATTACCTTCATTCTGCTTTCTTGTATAGTTCAATGAATTATAGAAGCGGAGTAATATAAATTTTTTTAAACTTTTTATTTTTATTTATTTTTTGATGTAAAGTTCGATGATTCATTAGTTGCATAACACCCACTGCACCATGCAACA